>NC_083427.1:9150035-9301022 GCF_020745735.1 Hemiscyllium ocellatum
GTAGGAACTTCGTAGAGAATGGAAGAGACTTAAGGTGTGCAATGGAACAGATGGATCATGAAATTCAGGTGCACAGACCTCTGAAAGTTGAGTCACAGACAGACAGGGCAGTGAAGAAGGCTTTTGGCACACTGGCCTTCCTCAGGCAGGGTATTGTGTATAAACGTTGTGAAGTCATGTTGCAGTTGCACAGGAGAATGGTGAGGCGACACTCCGGGGTTTGTGTTCAGTTTTCGCCAACTCGTTATACGAAGGATGTTATTAAATTGGAAAGAGTGCAGAAGAAATTTGCAAAGATGCTGTCAGGACTCCAGGGTCTGAGGTAAAGGAAAGGTTGGATAATCTTGGACATTTTCTTCAGAGCGTGGGTGGCTGGCAGGGAATCTTATAGAAGAGTATGAGGTGATGAGGAGCATGGATATGGTGAATGCAATCAGTGTTTTTTTCAGGGTTGGGGAATTGTTGACTAGAGAACATCGGTTTAATGTTTATGGAGAAATACTTAAATGAAACCTGAGGTGAAACACATTTTTTTTTACTCAGAGGGTGATACTCCTATGGACTGAGCTGCCAGTGGAAGTGGTTGATGTTGGTGCATGAACAACATTTATAAGTGTTTTGGACAAATACATGGAGAGGAAAGGTTTAGAAGGATATGGGGCAAGTGCCGGTCAATGAGGTTAGCGTGGATGGGCATATTATTAGATATTATTAGATTAGATTCGATTATTAGATTACTTACAGTGTGGAAACAGGCCCTTCGGCCCAACAAGTCCACACCGACCCGCCGAAGCGCAACCCACCCACACTCCTACATTTACCCCTTTATCTAACACTACGGGCAATTTCTCCTGGCCAATTCACCTTACCTGCACATCTTTGGACTGTGGGAGGAAACCGGAGCACCCAGAGGAAACACACGCAGACCCAGGGAGAATGTGAAAACTCCACACTGTTACACCGTGCCGCCCATATTGGTTGGCATGAACCAGTTTGACCCAAAGGGCCTGTCTCTATGCTGGTGGACTCTTCGACTCTTTGACTATGAAACTAACTGGCTCATAATGCAGCCACACAACTTTGTCTCCTATGAAGTCATTAAAAGGAAAACCTTGAGCGAGGCAAATGGTTGTCTAATTATATGCTACCTATTTTGCACAGGGATGGTCGACCCATATTACGATTGGGATGAGGTAACACTTGCAAACATACAATAAAAACATACCTCATGTAAGATGTCCATTTGAGAATGATAACAAATCAGAGGCAGAGATTGAAAGACGAGGCAGAAGCTGCAGAAAGGATTTTTAATGTCGGAATTTTACAAGCAGAAACAGATGAGCATCTCGACGGTACTGCCTAAAAGGCTTCCAGATAAATAAATCTAAAAATATTTAAAGATACCTGAGCTGTTCTGAAACACACAGATTGCAAAACTTTGAAACAAAGCTTGTGACAGTTGTTGAGGCTTGATGACTATTTGATGCCTGTCAAATTATGAAGAACGTAGTCGCTTGTTGCTCTGTGATAAATCTTTGAGACACATAGTGTCCCTTCAATGTGGAAACAGACCATTCTGTACAACAAGTCCACGCCAACCGTTTGAACAGTAAGCAATTCTGGAAGAAGGGCTTATGCCCAAAACGTCGATTCTCCTGCTCCTTTGATGCTGCCTGACCTGCTGCGCTTTTCCAGCAAGAAATTTTTAAGCTCTGATCTCCAGCATCTGCAGTCCTCACTTTTTCCTTCTGAACAGTAACCCACGCAGACCCATTCCCCTATATTCACCTCGGACTAATGCACCTAACCTACACATCCCTGAAGACTATTGGCAATTTGGCATGGCCATTTTACCTGACTTGCACATCTTTAGATTGTGGGAGGAAATCGGAGGACCCAGAGGAAACCCACCCAGACACAGAGGGAATGCACAACCTCCACACAGACAGTTACCTGAGGCTGGAATCGAACCTGGGCCACTGAAGCTGTGGGGTATCATTGCTATCCACTGAGTCACCGTGCCGTCCTTTGTTCTGACATGCTCTGTAAAAATGCTCTGTCATCATGAAATCAACTCTTAGAAGATTTATGTCGACAGAAGTAGCAGGAATGAGGTAAAGTCGGTGTGTAACTTCATTTCATAGGAGTCCAAGAGGCATGATAATTCACTCTAAGATATTGCTTATTTGTTTACTTGGATTCAGTAACTGCAATGGAGTTAAACACTTACCATTGCCTATTTCTTGTTGTCAAGACCATACCTCCATGATCAAAGAGAGTTCATTGGCTAAGTGATCATACAAACTGGAAGGGTCGACATTTTGCCAACTTTAAATTTAAGTGAATAGAAATACGCTAACAGGTTCTTTTTGATTCAGTAGCACTGTCAATTGGGGTTAAGGGCGTGTCTGCAGTTGAGTTCCAGTGTTCCGACATACAATTAAGAAGAGTTCAGAATCAGCCATCAAATATATTCAACTCTATGGAAGCTCTTTTCCCCGTTTTCTTTGAATAGCTGCTTTCATTATCATATATACAGGATATTTGAACACCTTCAAGAATTGCTGTCTGAATTTAGTCTGGGTTACTGCGTAAATGCATGTGTTGGTGCAGCAGCTCAGGAGCTGAAGCATGTTTCCGCTTTCTTGGAGAATAAATTTTGGATCATTAAAACCTGAGATCTGATAATCCTTTGTGATTTGGACATTCAGAATGTTTACAACATAAGTCATCCAAAATAAGAGGAAGCTGCTCGATATGGTAAAGAGCAGGACAATAGACTTTCTCCGATTGTCCATCTCTGGATCTCTCTGTTTCTCTCCATTATGTTGGCTACGGAGCCTCCTGCGGATGTTAGATGTTGCAAGAATATTTCTAACTGTTAGTGCGTTGAACGCTAGTATCAGGAGAAAAGGCAAGAAAGGATTTAACATGCGGTCCATCCAGCCAAACACTGCCCAAGCGAGTTCAGAATAAAATGTTAATTTAATGCTGCAGCACCATGGGACACCCTTAATCACATACAACGGCTCAGAAATAAAGTAACACGGGATGTTTTTAAAAAAGCTCAGAGTACAGACTGTTCCTATTACAATAGCTGCAGTGTTTTCAGTGCAGTACTTTCTTTTAAACTTCTGGCAACATATGGCAACAAATCGATCAAAAGAGAAAACAACTGTTAACCATATTGAGCTGTCTCTGGCTGCATAGGTTAGACAAAGTTTGAGGCTACAGACTGGCGTAATAGATAGGAAACGATCTGGGAAGTAAATTACACTGATTCGGTTTAATATTACACCAGTGATAATAACCAGAAAGTCAGTCACAGCCATCCATACCAGATAATGGGTGATACATCTTGAGAGACCACATCTTCCAAGAGACAGGATCACAATAGTCAATAAGTTAGCTGCAGATAAATGAAAAATTGATTAATCAAAACTGTTAGATATGTTATTGATTATCGCAATTTTTTTGGCTTTTTTTTAGATCAAAGCATATTTAAATTTTTGGTACAAGCTGGGTTCGCATTGGCAGATTTGAAGCTGACTTTTTGCCAGTATCCAGAGTGATCATCATTGGATATATGGTTCTAGGGATATGTACACATGTGCTTCCAGGAATATTTCCCGCTTACTTTATAAGGTAATTTAAATTCAGAAAACAGATGAAAAGTGTGTTGGATCAATGTTGCACAAAGAGTGCAGTAGAGATGAAAGAAGGGAAGACAAAAAGGAAAGTGTTACAGAACATATCAGCACATCAATGTCCAGGCAGCTGATAATGTATTGAGAGCATCCGATCAACTAAAGTTTTAAGAAGCATAAGAAATATTAGAAATCACACTGGAATGTTTTAACTGACTTACATTTGCTGGTATCACCACATGATCTGAATAAACCTTAAAACAATTTCAAACTGAATCGACCATTAAATTATTACATCAAATTAGTGTTCTTAATATTACTCGGGAAAGAATCCCGAACTTACATTCAATCACTGTTTCTCTTCTTTAAATCATCTATTTATTTACGTATTTATCTAGTTATTAATTCATAAATCTACATTGTTACTGAACTCGGAAGGTATGAACACAAGTTGATTTCCCCATTAGAATATCAAGTAATTGGTTGTTTCAATTTTATTGCATGATCTAAACGTTTTCATGAAATGTAAAAAGATTCTCAATCTTCAGATGCGGTCAGGGGTTGCATAAGGAACACTTTTATATGCAGTCGAGTTCCAGATGTTATGAAGTATACCTGTGAATAGTATTTTCGACATTGCAGCACACTCTCATGACCGCAGAAGCTGATCAGGTTTATCTGGTCATGAAAAATCCGAAACAGCCGGCAAATACTGTCTTACAGTTAGATTATATATTGCAGTTTTTTTTTACATCGTATAACAGCAAGTCAGAATTTCAGCACTATCAGATAATGACAATATAGTCGAAACGGCGTGGAACACCCTGCTGCAACAGTGATAGACTCGCTAAATATAAAGGCATTTAAATGGTCACTGGATAATGGAAGAGTGTTGGTCAGATGCACGTTTAATTTTATTTTGCAGGTCACTGCAACATTGAGGGCCGAAAGGCCTGTACTGCGAAGAAATGTTCTATGGTGTATTTTCTAATATACAGTGAGACGATCTAAAGTACCAACGCACACCTTGGATTTCCAAACACTGACGTGAATCTTGATTTAAAATGTTTTTTCTTTAGCAATTCCATCGTCATACTCTATGATCTCATGAGGGATCGTTTGGTGCATGTCAATATGTCCCAGCAAGTGGCAACATTAAAGAATAAGGTGGTCAAACAGGCATATGGTGCTTGTCTTCACTGGTTTGGGCAGTGAGTTCTCAAGTTGATAAGTCATATTGCAAATCTGTGAGACTTTAGATCTGCCACAGGTTGAGGCTTTTGTGCAGTTCTGGTTATCGCACATCAGAAGGATGTGTTTTGTAGCGGGAGCAAATGATGGTTGCTAATATGTTGCCTGGAGTTGAATGCATTATCTTATGGAAGGTAGTGGGCAAAATTTTATTGTTTTCTCCATGGCATTGCACGTGAATGGGCAACCTGATAGAAGTATCTAAAATTATTAGAGGCTTGCATAGGGTGTATAGTCGGTATCTTTCTCCCAGGGGCATCGGTCTAACTTAAGAGAGGGAATGTTTAAAAGACCTGTAAGAGGCAATTTCTTTTTTTTCTTACGGTGGGTAGTCTGTCCTTGGAAATATTGCCAGTCAAGATAATACAAGCAGATAGGTCAACAAAGTTTCTGAGGCATTTAGAGGTAAGGGAATATAGATGCACTAAACAGGTGCAGGCAGATGGATGTAGGTTAGAGTGGCATCGTGGGCTAAAGGACCTGCTACCATGCCGATCTATGTTCTATGTAACTCTATTCCTAATGCACAATCTCGAAAACTCTTCCAGTTGTTGAGATCCCTGTACCTTTGACTCTCTAAAATGGCATCAGTAGCCATGAGAAAAGATATGTTGAACACTATGCCCTAATGTCGCAATAATATGAAATGCACATCTAAGTTCTAAACGCTAATGGTTGACCAACGATTCTAAAAAGTATTCCGAGACACTTGAACAATAATCTTCACCTTACAAAACAAAAATATCATTAAAAACCATTTCAGAATGAATGGTGACTAAATCGTTGTCATGAATTATTTAGGACATTACCTTTAAATACAAATTCTCTTCCAGACTAAGTAATACACAGCCATTTGAACAGGAGTTGACCGTTCAGCACTTTGGAACCCGCATCAGTCAAGTGATGAAGTATGATAATTTACCACAAGGCTGTATTCTCGCTTTAATGCCCCTGTAATGGCACTGAAAGCGTACTTTCTGCATCTACTCTCTTCATTCTATTAGAATAATTACAATTTCGATAATATCACTCTCATCAATATAATATCTTTTCAATGCAAACCTGAATTGTCAACCAGCCCCTCACAGAACTGCCGCATTATGCCTGGAATCAATCTGCTGCATTTACTGCTGGAGGCAATTCAATATTTAGACAAGGGGAAAGACCTGCACATAAAACGTACACATCACCATTTTATTAACAATTAAAGAAGGACTAATTTACTCTGAAATTCAACGATAAAGGGTAACATATAGTTTGCTTTCTGATTTGCTTGCTGAGCCTGTCTGCAATATAGTGGTCGCTTTGCTGGGAGAATGAGGAGAGAATCAGATTGCATTGGTACAGCTTCGGATAAAATGATAGCAGAGATATTAATCAAAAGGAAACGTAAAATAGATGTTTGGTTCGAGTGACTCACCTGGTACACCAAAGGCAGCAAGAACAGGATAGTAAATGGCATATACTGGACCAGTTAATTGTCCATGCATTTCCCAATTTTCTTTGAAGATCCTTCTAAGGTAGATCTCACTTTGGTTAGCAGTTGCAAAACATTTACTGATTCCTCTCTTATACTGCGTGCAACTCCCCACTGATTCAATTAGGCCAGAATGCCATCAACATTAATAAGAGTAATTTCAACAGGCAATCGAGTTGCGCAAATCAGCGCGGATTTCACGGTTTTGTCTACGATCAGAATGCTTGTCACATATTTTAATTGAAAAAGGAAGAAAACATGGCTTAATGAACTTTGAATTTAGCACTTGCAGAAGTTTACATTTCCCAATGGACGCTGGAATCATGACAAGAGATGCACTGCATTTGTCAAGAGCATCTGGGTTGTAAGCTATAAACTTGATATTAATTGAAACGCTTTATTGATCTAAAAAGCAGCATTAGCAAATCTGCTGTCTTCTTCCTACTGCAAAGTTTGACTCATGCTTATCATCAAATATAGCCCATGCACCAGCGATTTTGCTCTCTCGTTGACGAAGGCCACCATTGAACTAATACTCCTGGGCAGCTTTCTCGAACTGGTTTGCTAACTTTCAAAGCAGCAACAATTTTTTAGGAAAGCAATAAGTTTCAAATTAATTTGAATCTTCCAGTTAACACCATAACAGATCATACAACATAATATTAACGTTTAAATGCATGTTATAGAAGCAATAATCTAAAACACTATCTATAAAAACAAATCAAAGGCACCTCTTCTTACTTTTAGCATACCAGAAAGAAGTGAAGATCACATATACTTATCACACGGACATTAAAGTAGATGTTGATTTCACCCAAAGTAAGTTTACAATTATGATTAACGCTTGTTGGTTCACTCAGAGTTTAACTTTAACCTGGAAAAATTCCACATCAGAACTGTTTCACGGCCCAGCTTTCCCAAATTATTATAATGTCTAGTGAAATCTAAATTTCGCCCTTCTACTGGTTTCTTTCAAGTGCAAGTTGTAAATTTCACGAGCTGAAAATGTGTTCCTCTCATTTTCCAGAGCTGGGAAGACAATGCTGATTTTACTTTTACAGGAAAACCTTACCATTGTTCCGGTGTCGAAGTCAACTTCCAAGTGAAGTGAATCACATGAGTCTTGTATCCAAGTGAAGACGCTATTACCTCTCCAATAATCTAGATCTGGAACTACATGAGCAGTTTAAAGCACAACTGCTGAAAACAAGTCACTTCTTGGAACTACGGAGAATCTCAGTTATTCACTGTGTAGGTAAAGGTTCTGACATTGTTTTCATGTACTATGCCATGAAACAATCTGAATCAACTTTTATTCCAAAGGTGAAGTTAACCAGGCATGCTGATTAGCAGATTTCAGAACAGGTTTGAAAAGCACAGTCACTTCATTCTAAATTATAGAATAATTCAGAAAACAGAAATTCATGTAGTTTGGCGTTAGGAAATAAAGTAAAACCACAAGTCTGCCTCTGGGATCAAGTCAATTCAGGAGATTTCGGGAGAAAAGCGAAGTACCAAGTACAATCCCAGTCTATATCTTGCATCGCTCTTACTTATCAATTACCTTTTGAGTTTCTTTTTGCTTATTTCCAGATCAATGAAAATGCACTTATACATGCAAACTGTGGAATGCCGTTTTAAAGAGGAATCTTCTACTGACATGAATGCTTAATAATGCCATTCCATGGCATAAATAATAGAATCCCAACAGTAACGAAAAAGTCCACATTGACCCTCCGAAGAGTAATTCATCTTGACCCATTCCCACTACTTTGTTTCTACCCCTGACGAATGCACCTAACCGACACATCCCTGAACACAATAGGCAAATTAGCACAGTCAATTCACCTAACCTGCACATCTTTGGATTGTGGGAAGAAACTGGAGCAGCCAGAGGCGGACCAATGCAGACAAGGGAGAATGTGCAAACGCCACACAGACGGTCTCCCAAGGTTGGAATTAAAGTCGGGATCCTGACGCTGTGAGGCAGCAGAGCTAAATACCTAGCCACCGTATCACCAGCCAACCTAACAGTCATCCCGTCATAGGCTCCAAATGACTCATGTTTCATCACCAGTCGCCCTCAGAAGAAACGTTACCTCCACATTGAACCTTCGAAAACCCATTCACTTCATATACCATTGAATCAATTATCAGCAACACACCAAGTCAACTCTCTCAACAGCAAATCCATTGCCAACAATTTAAACATTTCTTCCTTCCTTCTAGTACTCCCAGCACTTCAAAATTACTGAGGATGCTTCATGCCACAGCAGGTTAAATGTTGCATCGAGGTCAAAAATGATTGTTTTTGCACTCGCCTCATTTTGAAAATCCATTATTTTGCCATGATTGGGGAAGTCTGATTTGAGGCCAGCAGACGTGAAACCTGAAATGGATTCAGATTTAGCATTACTTTGCAACGTCTTGCTAATTTTGAGAACTTCAAACCGCTTTCAAATTGCATCCCTCATTAGTTTTATTGATGATTGAAAGCAGACAGATGGGGAAGCAAATATCCCTCTTAAATGTATGCTGCATTGTGAACAAAGGGAAAACCTGGACAAATATCTACATTATCAGTTTGCTGACACTACTGCACTTACATCGAAACTATTTGGGTCGAGACGTGGTCAGTTTCGCGTCTCAAGCTTACATGGCTACTTTCACAAATGGCACAGAATATCTGCTGCATCCTGTGTCCTCACAGGCTTATTTTTTGTCATAACATGAAGAACAAAAGAATTACATCACATTGAAGCTGTAAATTGCATAAGGAAGTGAAGAGGAATTTTTTTTTAAAGATACTGAAGGTATTGATATGCTGTGGTCAGCTATTTCACCAATGAGAATATGAATGCTGCACAACCTAGTGCTTGGAAAGTTGCTTCGGTTTTCACTACCATTCAAGAAGGTCTATAAGGGTGTGTGGCTGTGTGTGCGTCTGTGTGTACCTGAGTCCGTAATCATGTGACTCGACCAACATTGTCTACCTTATACATTGCAGGCAAGGATGCCCGGAGGCATGGTACATTGGGGAAACGGAGCAAAGGATACGACAATGGATTAATGGGCACCGCACAACAATCAACAGACGGGAGGGTGCCTTCCCAGTTGGGGAACACTTCAGTGGTCCAGGACATTCAGCCTCGGACCTTCGGGTGACCATCCTCCAAGGTGGACTTCGGGACAGGCAGCAGAGGAACGTGGCCGAGCAGAGGCAGATAGCTAAGTTCGGTACTCATAAGGAGGGCCTCAACCGGGACCTTGGGTTCATGTCACATTACAGGTGATCACCATTGCACTACACACACACACTCTCACATATACACGGACACAGGTACACACAGACGCGCACACAGACACCCACACACACCCTTATAGACACACACACACCCACACTCACACATGCACCCCCCTCACAGACTTAAGACACTCTGCACTCACTACACACAAACACACACATACTTTCTCGCATTCACAACCCTCACCCCAGACAGACACACACACAGACAGACGAAGGCCCACATGCACAGATACATTTTTTGGGGTTAATTTGTACTTGCAGAGTTACATTGCACTTTCCTCAAAAACTGCATACATTCATGTAGATCTCTGGGCCCAAAAACTGCATGAATTTATATAAAACCCCGTTATCTCACTTTTTAGATTAGAATCAATCTAAATTTCATGTCATAGACAGAGAACACAGGGGGCTAACACCTTTAACATATTGTCTAGCTATCACCATTATTAACAGCTAACCCGGGAATGCAACTTTAAAAAAAAGTTTTGTGATTTACACATGAAAAAAGTGAAACTATCACTGTATTCTAACAGATGAAAGGCTTAACAGACAATCAATTTTTCAATGTATAATTTCAGTTCAATCACACTGCAAATTTTTGCTATAAATTCTGTGTAACGATCGAGCCCTCCACTATCACCTGATGAAGGAGCATCGCTCCGAAAGCTAGTGTGCTTCCAATTAAACCTGTTGGACTATAACCTGATATGTGTGACTTTTTACTTTGTACACCCCAGTCCAACACCGGCATGTCCAAATCATGTCTACTTTCGACACCACTAATCGCCAGCTTAAAGTTGAGAGGATCTCCAAGAAGATTGCACATATTGACACAGACATCAAGTTTCGACAGGAATACAGGCAAGCAGGAAAGATCCCGAAAGGAATACGGATCAAAAACCCACTTAGGTCGACATACAACACAGACGACACAGAGAGACTTTGCCACCGCACCTCTCGTAAACTCCTCAATCATCTCGTGCACCAACTCTACAGCAGGCGCCACAACCTTGAAATTCAGATGGAGTCCACACTCTCAGCCTGCACCAGGATACATCAGTACAATTACGTGACATTGCCAAACAGACAAGGCGACAAAACTACACCACGTACATGCACGCCAAGAACAAAAAACTGGAGAAGCTTGGCATTCTTACCAGTCATAGCAAAGCCCGCCCTGGAACCACAGTAGACAACATTATCACTGCGGGGAAGTCTATTGTCAACTTATCGGACTACACCCTTCGACCAGAAGAGATTGAAGTCCTGAGTAGGTATCTCAACTTCTGCCCCACCACCAAAATGGACACGTTGGTTCTGGCAGCAGACACAGAGGAGTTCATCAGACGAATGAGACTCCAGGAATTCTTTCAAGGTGCCGGCAGTGATCCCACTGAACCCAGTGATGAACTAGAACAGTCATCACAGGGATAAGCAGAGGAGCGACCAAAGAAGGTGCCAACATGGACCCCACCGGAGGACCACTGCCCTGGGCTTGACATGTATGCTCAAACTGTCAGGAAATATATAAATGCCAGATTCATCAGCCGTACCCACAAGGTAGAGCAAAACATCACCCGTTCACAACGCACTGCCATCCAGGCTCTCAAAACCAATCACAACATTGTCATCAAACCAGCAGATAAAGGAGGAGCCGTTGTCATTCAAAATAGAACAGATTACGGCAAGGAAGTGCACAGACAACTGAACAACCAGGAACACTACAGGCAACTACCAGCTGATCGGACCAAAGAACACAACCAAAAATTAAACACACTGATCACCACTTTGGATCCAGTCCTTGAGAGTTCCCTACTCGCCCTCATCTCATGTACTTCTTAAGTATGCGACTTCTACTGCCTTCCAAAGGTGAACAAAGTCAACACACCGAAACGTCCCATCGTGTCGGGCAATGGGATCCTATGTGAGAATCTCTCCGGCTATGCGGAAGGCATCTTGAAACCACTGAACAGGGGATCTCCAGCTTCTGTCACGACACTACGGATTTTTTACAGAGAATTAGCACCCCAGGACCAGTCGAACCTGAACATTCCTCGTCTCAATGGACGTTTCTGCACTCTACACCAGCATCCCCCACAATGATGGCATCGCGGCAACAGCCTCAGTACTCAACACCAACAACTGTCAGTCTCCAAACACCATCCTCCAACTCATCCGCTTATCCTTGATCACAACGTCTTCACCTTTGACAACCAATTCTTCATCCAGACACAAGGAACAGCCATGGGGACCAAATGTGCACCCCAATATGCCAACACTTTGGTTCACAGGTTCGAACAAGATTTCTTCTCTATGCAGGATCTCCAACCAACATTGTGCACCAGGTACATGGGCGACTATTTCTTCGTCTGGACCCATGGCGAGGAGTCACTGATGAAACTACACTGTGACATCAACAAGTTTCATCCCACCATCAAACTCACCATGGACTGCTCTCTACTGTGTGTCTCAATCTTGGACACGCGCATCTCCATCAAGAATGGACACTTCAGCACCACACTCTTCCGCAAACCCACAAACAAACTCACAATGCTACACTTCTCCGGCTTCCACCCAAAACATATTAAAACTGCCATTCCCTATGGACAAGCCCTATGCATTCACCGGATTTGCTCAGATGAGGAGGAACGTGATGGACACCTGGAAGTACTCAAGGATGCCCTCAGAAGAACGGGGTCCGATGCCCAACTCATCGACCCTCAGTTCCGACGTGCCACAGCAAGGAACCGTAATGACCTCCTCAGGAGACAGACACGTGCTGCAACTGACAGCGGACCCTTCGTTGTTCAGTCCTTTCCAGGAGCTAAAAAATTCGGCCATGTTTTTCGTGACCTGCAACACATTATCAATGAGGATGAGCACCTCACCAAGACCTTCCCCACACCTCCATTACTTGCCTTTAAACAACCGCCAAACCTCAAACAGATCATAGTTCGTAGCAAACTGCCCGGATCTCAGGACAACTCCATACAACCCTGTCACGGTGGACGCTGCAAGACGTGTCAGATTGTGGACACAGATGCCACTATTACGCGTGGGAGCACATCCCACCTTGTAAATGGCAGGTACTCATGTGATTCAGCCAACATTGTCTATCTCATACGTTGCAGGCAAGGATGCCCGGAGGCATTGTACATTGGGGAAACCGAGCAAAGGCTACAACAACGGATGAACGGATGTATGTTCGATTTGGAGCCAGGTGACCTAATGGGGTCTGAATAAGATGTTGACATTTCCGTGGGACATTCCTTCCAATGTGCGTGCCTCTTTGAACCCACCTTCCAACAAACCAGCTTAAGAACATGCAAATTAGCGAGGAATGGGCCATTGAGCCACTGAAAGCTGCTTTTTCTGTTTGAGATTGGAGCCATCCTGCCCCTGATTGAGCATCCTTTAAAAAAACGAACATAATTGTGGCCTTCACAGGCCAGGTCAGAATTTCGTATCCATCCCTAATTGCCCAGGAGAAGTTAAGTGTCAACTACATTGTTATGGGTCTGGAATCACATGCAAACTAGACCATGTAAGCAAGGCAGTTTCCTTCTTTAAAGTTTCTGTTCCTGTTATTTATGTAATTCAATTTCACCACCTGCCATGCCTGGTTGAGATCAATGCCCTAAAATATGTGTGTTTTGCTTAAAGTCTAGTAGTTTAGCCAACCGAATCATATCCGGAGCACAGCACCTTACATTTACCATTAAATAAGTTATAAGCGAGTGTCTAGGGCCTCGGGTCTAGGCTATCTCCTCGATATGTTTTGATGGTATTTGGTTTAGTCCATAAGACTATGCCACTATATTCCCTCCCTGAAAGCAAGGAAGATAAATATAAATGAAATGTACATCATGGCGAAAACTGAAATCGGCCTGCTGAAACTAAATACATGCAACTGAGACACTGTGAGGATGGTAATGATGGAGTAATGAAAATGGAGAACAGACTTCATTGTCTGAAATATTTCATAGTAATGCTTGTCTTGTACTCTTTATCATGTTGTTTTCAGCTGCGCAAATTTATCTCTGCAAATTTATGTGTTTGTGCCAAATGAGTCAGTTTTAAATGAGTTAAGATATGCACTGCCCACGAATAGAAGTAAATCTAAACATTCATAGTACATTCTTCATCTGGATACATTGGCCTCTTTAAGATTTTGTCTTCCATAATATATCAAAATGCCTTAATGTTCTATAAACTGTATGTATCAATATAGCATGTTAGTCACATCGCAAATGCACTGCGATCTAGATCATAGCTTGAATCGTCCCAGATGATTTTGTTAACAAGAAAAGGAAAGAGCTAATCACGCCATTGTCTTGTTGGCTACTTTGCTAATGATGTACAGCGATGGTACTCTTGGCTCTTCGTAGCAACATAACAGTTGGAGTGCATACTACTGTCTCCTTATTTTATGTGTGTATTTGGAAAGCAGTTAAAATAGGTTTTAGCTCAAAAATACCCGGAATGGGTTTATGAGAAAGATTTTAGTCAACTGGGGGAAAGTAAGGACTGCAGATGGTGGAGATCAGGGTCGAGAGTGTGGTGCTGGAAAAGCACAGCAGGTCAGTCAGCATCTGAGGAGCAGAAGCATCGACGTTTCAGGCAAGATGACTTCATATAAAGTTAAAAATTGCACAACATCAAAATATAGTCCAACAGGTTTATTTGGAAGCACTAGCTTTCAAGGCGCTGCTTCTTGATCAGCTGGTTGTAACAGCCACCCGATGAACAAGCAGTACTTCGAAAGTTAGTGCTTCCAAATAAGTCGGTTGGACTATAACCTACTGTTGTTTGAGTTTTAACAATGAAATGCAACGCTCAGAATGGCATCAGTGGAAGCGGCAGAGCAGAGCAAAACGAATCCGAAGGCTAAGCGGGAACAGCAGAATATTAGACATCGCAGTTCAGTAAATGACATCAGGCCAAGAGGAGGAATTGATAAGTCCTGCTGGGTATTTGCAAACCGAATTAATTCACAATTTATTGTATAAACAAAGGGAACAGTTTGGTTTATTTTTAGAAACAAAATAGCTTGTATTCTTTTAAACTTTAAAAAAACTCAATCATGGTGGGAGAGACCGAAGTGTGATTTGCTCCTCTTGCTCTATGAGTGTGGTCATATATATTTCCAATGCCCGGGAGCAGCATGTATACAGGAAGGGGTTCAGCTGCATCACCTGGGCGCTCGGATTTCAGAGCTGGGTCAGCGGTGGAGGACTCTGTGGAGCATCCGCGAGTCTGAGAGCATTGTTGATCACATTTTTAGAAAGGTGGTCATCTTCAGATGAAGAAACCTGAAGAAGGAGGATAACAAGTGACCACAAGCCAGAGCAGGAAAAACAGGCAGGTATTTCAGGATCCACTCGAGTTCTGCTCGCAAATCGATGCGTCATTTTGGAGGCTGATGAGGCCATTGGTTCCTTCAGGGACTGCAGACGCAGACAAGCTTTCGGTATCACAAGCTGCCTGTCTGTACAGGAGGGCAGTAAGAGAGCAAGGGGGGTATTAAAAGGGATTCTATTGTGGCCGCTAGTGTGACTCCAGCATGATGTGTTGCCTCCTTGATGTTAGGCTCCAGGATGTTCGGGGAGAGCTGCAGGGCATCCTCAAAGGAGAGGATGGTAAGGCAGAGGACATACTAAAAGCTCATAAGATTCACATAGGCAGACAGATGAATGGCGTCATTAGTCAAGAATTCGGAGAGCGAGACAGTAGACTAAAAAGCAAGACCTCGCAATTTGTCATCTCTGGATTTCTCCAAGTACCACGTGCTGGTGAGCACACGAATAGTACATAGAGCAGATGAAGGTGTGGCCTCACAGTTGTTGAAGGAGGTGTTGTGCAGGCATTTAGATTTATTGATCACTGGGACCATTTCTGAGGTAGGTGAATCTGTACAAATGCGATGATCCACATAAGAAGCGAAGCAGTACTAACATTCTTGCTGGGTGGCTTACTAGTTTAAATGAGCAAAACATTAAATTAATTCAGCAGAGTCAAGGGACATAGACATTTGGCAGAATAAGGGGACTGAATCGTAAAATAATACAATCAAATCTGAGTGCAGCTTTAATAGTTTCCAAGGGATAAGGCAAAGTTGAAAGATCTTTGTTAGAATATTGGGAGTACCGATGTAAAACTCATGAAGTAAGGGGGAATATTCATTTATGTAAATGCGAAAAAGTAGCCATCACATGGATGTGGTTGAGACAAGCGCAGTCTTGGCAATTCTACATTCTGGGATATATATATTCAGCGAGATAAAGGAAGGGTGAAAGACGAGGAGACTTTGCACGATTAGTTAAAGAGCGAGTCACTAATATAAGGGGAGATTGCACTTAGAGGGGTATGAATGAAGCTTTGTGGATAAGCTCAGTAATAAAAGCAAGGGGGCAATCACATTGCTAGTTGTATATTGTGGACTCCAGAGATTTGGTGGAAAATTGATTCGCATATTTGTGTACAATTCAATGAGGTAAAAATAATAACAAATTTATCATTACAGTAAGTGATTTCAACTTTCCCAACATGAACTGGGATATTATTTAGAGCTTGGATTGAGTGGATTTCATGAAATTTGCAATGGAGAACTTTTGACACAAATCAAGTGACTGGCCAAATGTAAGTGCAACTTCAGAGTGATGTTTATTGACAAAAGTCACCTCCCATTATGCCATGACTTGTCTCATAAATTGGCAGATTTCTCTGGGTTTATTGTCTATCATAAATCTGTTATTGTGCATTTGCTAAGATTGTTATTTGTTTGTTTTCTTGTTAACCGGAAAGACCAGCCTATGTAATCTGATTCCATTATTGTTGTCTTGAACGCTCTCGATTCTGATTTAAATTGTGAAATTCTCAATAAACCAGGCACGTCCTTCCCACTAGCACTTTGCTTGTCTTAGTTTGATTCTTCTGTAAAGATCATGAGAAAGCTTTTATGTTCATTATATCTCTTAACACACAAGATCACGGAAGTATGCTAATTCCAACAAAATGTGACAAGTGTATAAGATTGTTTCTCATACTAAGGATGCATTAAATCAGTTTTCATAACAACAATTCCTTGATAAGCTGAACACGCATGAGTGCACATAATTAACCTCATTTGACGTAGGAATTGGCAATTTGAATTTGTGATATTCAAATGCATGGATAAGGGCTGAGGGCAGGCAGAAGGAATTAGTTTAATATGGCGACATGTTCGTTAAAACGGTGAGCTGAAGGACCCGTTACTGTATTGTACGGGTCTATGTTTTTTTGTTCTCAAAGCGTCATTGCCATCCAAATGTATTTCTAACTATAAATTCCTGATTGTTATCTTCAATTTGTATGCTTTTTGACTGAATTGGAATCCCACTTTTTAGTATGCGCATTGATATATCTGACTATAGATGGTGACTCCATTTCAAAGTTATGTCACGTGTTGTGGTCGATTAAGAATGGAAAAGTTGATGCAAAATATGTTATTATAGTTTAAGCTCCTTTCATCCTGTTTGTATTTGCTACGTAGCACAATCCATATTCTGTCAGTTCAAGGTGTCATTGAAATCACTTGATTGTAGTACAATCGTTATCTTAGTAACAACGGAATGACACTAACTCATGAGAGTAAATGAACTTAAAATGTGTATGGCAGAGTTGAGAAAATTGCTAACTTTATAGATAACTTAATTATAAATCCGTTTACCTGGAGGATCCAGACATTTCAAACAAGAACGCTGTTTGACCTGAATACAACAAAAATATTAGTACAGGAAATCATCCCCAAGTGGGGATTCCGTCCATATGGCTACAGGTCAAGTGATCCATTTCATGTATAAGTTTATATAATGGACATGATAGTAAATAAGAATTAAGCAAAGAAACAGATAAATCCATATGCTAGCATCCACAGATCATTGCATGATTATAAACATGAAACAAATAACAAAAGACAGAAATATGGAGACTGATGAGGAAGCACTTGCTGATAATGCTGCACAGGTTTGTGTGAGGAAGGGAAGGAAGGATTCATCGACTGAAACAACATTAGCTAACAATGGATGTGGAACATCTTGTCAAGAGGAAGAAGGAAACTTACCTAATGTCGAGGAGGCAAGAAACAAACATGGCTTTAGAGAGTTGCAAGGTAGACAGAATGGAACTGAGGAATGGACTTAGAGAGCCGGAAGGGGTTTGTAAAAGCTTTCGAGGTTAGGATTAATGGAAAATCCGAAGGGGTTCTAAACTTATGTAAGGAGCAAGAGCAAGATGGTCTGAGTGAGGGCAAGGCCAATCAGTGATAGTGGAGGGAACTTGCTCTTTGAGTCGAAGGAAGTAGGGGAGTTTTTCAATTAATACTTTTCTTCAGCATTAACGATGGGAAGGGACCTTGACGTTTCTGAGGACAGCGTGAAACTGACTGACATGCCAGAACAATTTGATGTGAAGAAGGAGGATGTGCTGAAAAGTTTGGAATATTTAAAGACAGATAAGTTCCCTGAGTCAGATGGGATAGAGGAAAATTGTGGACTACAGATGCTGAAGATCAGAGTCAAAGAGCGTGGTGCAGAAAAAGCATAGCCGGTCAGGTAGCCTCTGAAGATCAGAAGAGTCGAAGTTTCTGACATAAGCTCTTCATACCGAAGAGATTTATGCAGCTTTGGTGCTATGTTTTCCTTCTCACTGTCCACTGGAGTATTCCCAGATGATTGGAAGTTCGAAAATGTTATTCCCATGTTCAAAAAAAGGAGTTGGGATAACCCCAGGAACTACAGATTGGTCAGTCTTATGTCAGTGGTCGGCAAAGTTTTCGAAAAGATTCTGAGAGTCAGGATTTATGATTACTTGGAAAACAATAGCTTGATTCGAGATAGTCAACATGGCTTTGTAAGTAGCAGGTCATGCGTTGCAAATTTTATGCAATGCTGGCAGTTGCAGTCGAGTCAGATACATCAGGGACAGTTAAGCAACTTTTGTATCGTCAAATGGACGATACTGAGACGAAGGGTATGTCGATTAGTCTGATTTAAAGTAGGATAAAAGACCGAATGGCCTGGACTGTATTGTAGTGCTCTAAAAACAATATAGCAATGACGATTCAGCAGACATGGGAAAGCGTGGTGACATTCCTACAAGGTATGTTGATGTTTCATCAGCCAGTCCAAACAAGAAATCGTGATTCGCACTCTTTGAACGAATGGTCCGGTTGAACTATGAAATGGCTGGAAGGAATAAGTGGCAATGGGAGGGATATAGGACCACTTAATAGTAACATCCTTAAATATGCCAGGAATTTGAATAAACAATTATACATGAATTGGAATGAAGTCAAGTGTAGGCACCCAATTCAGGACATTCGACGAGATCAGCAGTTTACAAAGTAGCAAGTACCAGAAGTGTAAGATTGTGTAGGGACTAAGATAAGGCCAGAATATGGCCAAATTCCACACAGATTTTACGTGGACATTATAATACCTGTTATGTGTCCGATGAAAGATGTGAGTTTGGAGAACAAATTGAAATGCTATTCACAACTAAAGATGCATGTAGAATCCAGAAATATTGGCGATTCCCGACTGATGATAGTCTGGAAGAGGGGGTGGTGTCAACATATGACATCTGCAGAGAAGTAGGAGGCGTCAGTAGTGAAGGTGGAAAATAGTCTGCGAGCTGAACAATATATTGAGCTGTCGATGGGAGGAACAGGAGAATGGAGCTGACAATGTTACATCTGCCAGTCGCTGTATTCCTACCATTGTTATCTTAGAAAGACTAGGAATAGCTGTTCGAATTGCAACCATGGGTGTGCATGTGTAATATAAGTGAGTATTACAAAGCTGACAACTGGAAGCTTCATAAATGAGACGAACTGGAACTTCAACCCTGATGCAACTTTGAAGGGAATCTAGACATTGCAGGAGGACATGACATTATCGTCGATTTGGATGTTGATTGTGAGCTGCATGAAACAAGCTTATGCACTTCCGTTCACACTCACGACACAAAAAAAATTGTTGGAGCATCATTACAACTGATAGAAATGTGGACCCAATTCCCTCTATTCCTGTGGAAGCCATGTGTTACTCCGGCCAGTATTGTCAAAAATTATGTAAATTTGTCATTGAGAGATTTCAATTAGAACTGTTAGATATTAATTCTTAAACACCTACTGCATGTTAAAGACCTACTGAATATCAAAAAAATAATAAGTTGGAGATGCCGGTGTTGGACTGGGTTGTGCAAAGTTAAAAATCACACAACACCAGGTTATAGTCCAACAGGTTTAATTGGAAGCACTCTAGCTTTCGGAGCGATGCTCCTTCATCAGGTGATTGACACAATTACCTGATGAATGAGCGTCGCTCCGAAAGGTAGTGTGCTTCCAATTAAACCTGTTGAACTTTAACCTGGTGTTTTGTAATTTTTAACTAAAAGAATAATAGTGGACTTCTCTCGACAGAGTACATATTTTGGGAAGAGCCATAAACTTAAGACATGATATTATGATAGCCTCTCTAGGGGTTAATAGTAATATTATATACTTCATGTTATGACTGAACATACCTTTATCAGATTGGCTAGCTGTCAATTGAAAAAAAAGGCCAAGGTCGCTGGAATTTAAAAATATGATCGTAAACGTCATGGAGAAATAAAACCTTCACGGAGAGCATACAGATATGAAAACGGAAAATGGCAAGTCCAATAACACATAGACAATAAACTATACCAATCAAATGTAAAAGCAGGGTCACACAACAAGGGGAAAATGAACTCTCAATCAAGCTTTTACGTATCAATGCAAACAAGCAAAATTACCCTCATCCAATTTTTATTCCTGAAAATAATGCCCTGTTAGAAAGCATATCTGTTGTAATGTCTGAACATTTCGTATTTTTCAACGTTGCTGAGAACGTAGCTGTACCTTCCAGCTAATGTCTTGATACCTTTACCAATATGCATGGTATAACAATCAGCTCATAAAAGCAATACATGAGTCGTCATATAAAAGGATCAAACATCACTTCGTAAGTCCCATTGAGGTTAATAAATCACTTAGTTTTACAGTGAATATTAAGTTAAAAATTGTCTCGGGGAGCCAAAGAAATTGTGTTGCCTCACTCAATTTGAGAATGAATAACTACTGGAATAGTGAAGGACATGGCCATGTACAAAGAATACAGAAATGATCAGAGGTATTGGCTCTCATTTTGTCGCAAATATAGGAGAATAATACAAAGCTGAAGGGCACAGAATGACTCATGTAAGGTTTGTGGATAATACACAAATCACAAGTGACCACATGTGTGTTTCTGTGAAAAACAAGATGACAAAGTCGGCTCCAAAAGCAACAACATGTCGATGATAGAAATGTGGACTGATAAAGATGTACAGCGCAGAAACAGACCATTCGGTTCAACTTGTACATGCCGACCAGATACCCCAACCGAATCTAATCCCACTTGCCAGCAACCGGCCAATATCCCTCTATTCCTATGCCCATCCATCGAGTTGTGGACTGCCGCCACCCCAGTGAAAAGAAACAGCCTATTCACCCTATGCATGACCATCATGATTTTATGAAACTCCACAAGGTCACCCCTCAGCCTCCGGTGCTCCAGGGAAAACAGCTGTAGCCTTTTCAGCCTGTCTCACACGTAAAATGCATCAGAGCTGTGAGAGTTCTAAAGACCTTGGCAAGAGTAATGAAATTCTCAAACATTGTTAGGAAACAGAGGCATTTTGTCAATTTTTTCCTTTTTCACTCACTCGTGCAAATGCCAACGTCAGGGCCAACTTTAGCCTGCATTAAATTTAAACATGTCTTTGGCTGGAAATATTAGACATCTCACATACTTTGTCACACAGTTCCAAATTAGTGTCCATTTTCAACACACAACACATAATTATTTAACAGTATTGAACTGTGCTTGCCATTCACTTATCTGTCTGTGGATTACTGTAATGATGGGCAGGGAAACCGTTGACAAAATCTCGCTTTTCTTGAAAATGGCATGAAGGATTATGAAAATAAAAGAGAAACCAGTCCAGAGAGATCTTGGGTGCTGTGCAAAAATGCATGCAGAGGAATCTGTTGGCATTGAGCACACAGCTAATAATGCAATAAGACTGTCAATACTGGAAATAGTTATTGCATCAGGCAGTATATTACGTTTAGAAAACATGTTTACTGTTTCACCTTGATTAACATCCATGACAACTATCAAATGTTTGAGGTTCATGAAACGTTTAGCGAAGTTTGTGTTGGAAGAATTTAAAAAGAGGGTTCTGGATTTCATCATTTACAGGAAATATTTAATACTGCAACAATTCTTTCCACAAGGTTCAAGTCAATGTTAACTGCAACAAAGAGAATGAAAAATACACCTCGTTTGGAATGAGTGGGAAGAAATAAAATCAGAAGTCGTCAATTCTATCAATCACGCCTTTTCCACCATTTGTTTATGATCTTTCTGTGGCTTTAGCTTAACATTCCGCCCTTATCTATAATTGTTCGACATCCTTGTCATTTTTTTAAAAGAAAAAAGATTCACAACAGCTCAGAAGCCTCGGACAAAAATAAATTTGCTTGATGCTCCATTTTAACCGGGCTACCCCTCGTTTGGAACAGTGACTCCTAGATTTTCCAGATGTGTAAACTTCCTGTCTATGTATTATTGCTTCTGTACTGCAGTCGTGGAGTGAGTGGGTATTGGAGGAGATCGATAGGGTGTTAATGAAAGTGGTGCAGCGACCGGGATGTATCAATCTCCTTAACTGTTGATTGAGATCTTCCTTGCAGCTAAGTGGAATGTAACCCATTGCACTCATGACTTAAAGATTTGAGATAATACACAGACACTGGTGAGACTGAAGATTATCCATTCACTGCAGCATTTCTGACTTCTGAACAGGTCTTGCGGAGAATGTATTTACTTGGTTATGATTAACAGCAATTCCTGGATAAATATACTCGATGAAGACAGAGTGTGATTGGCATCAATCGGCGCAGATTCTGTTCTTTCATTTCAAAGATTGCTCTTGCCTGTCGCTTTTATAACACAAATGTTACTTCTGATAGAACTGCTCGCTGCCACTGACTCAAATGCTGCCTTGATGTCAAATGCAGTCCCTGTTGGTTTTGTACTTTATGATTTTTGCCATAGTTGAGAGTAAAGCTGGAGTGTCAGTTTACAACAACGTATATAAATGAGTGTGTGTGTCTGTGTGCCTGTGTGGGCATCTGTGTGTGTGTCTGTGTGTGCGCACGTGTGTCTTCATCTGCGTGTTTCTGTCTTGTGTGTCTGTGTGTGTCTGTGTGTGTGTCTCTGCGTGCACGTGTGTCTGTGTGTATGTTGCTGTGTGTGCATGTGTCTCTGTGTGTGTCTGTGTGTATGCTGCTGTGTGTGCATGTGTCTCTGTGTGTGTCTGTGTGGGTGTCGCTGTGTGTGCGTGTGTCTGTATGTGTCTGTGTGTGTGTCTGTGATGGTCGCTGTGTGTGTCTCTCTGTGTGCATATGTCTGTGTGTGTGTCGTTGTGTTTGCGTGTGTCTGTGTGTGTCTGTATGTGTGTGTGTGTGACTATAATGTGTGTGTAAATCTGGGTGGTCCACAATGACAGGTTCCTTTGTGTGATTACGTTTTCTTTCTTGTCTTAACTCGCACTTAGGGTATGTTTTCTTTATTTTATTTCAAGAGAGCAGAGGTTCCGATATGTCTGGAAATACCTAATTGAAAAGTTTTTCAGTATTAAAAAAAAACATTTGTATATTAAAAGGGGAGCAGTGAATTCTTCCTGTTTACTTTTTTTTACTGTTTTTTTGGTTTTAGCAAGCAGTCTGTTAGAAGCTGCTGGTCAAAAAAGTTGTTGGAGGAGAAAGCTCTCTGATTCTACAGAGGTTTTCTGGCTGACTCTCTCTGACATCTCTCCTGTACGAACCTGTGTTTAAAGGTAACTGTTTTTGCCAACTGGTTTATTTATGGGATATTTCACGCAATCACAACAGCTCTTAGTTTAGTTGCATTGTTGCATCGGGTTGGTTTTGAAAACGTTATGACATTCTCACTTCAGTTATCTGTTGTCCATGTGTAAATAAATTCTGTTTAGTTTAAAAATGAGTGGTTTAACCAACTGCATCGCTCCTCAAATACCCATTTTGCACCCATTTAAAAAAAACTAGAAAGGTTGAGCTACCTTCATGAAACCCATTGGGGTGGGGTGGGGGCTGGCTTAGTCCATAACAGTCTCATAGGACTTTAGACGTGGGCAACCCTTCTGATTTCCTTGTGGGAAAATATTTAGTCCGAACTAACAGAATCTCACGGACTTGTCACCTAGTAGTCAAATCAATTCCTGCTGCATTTCAAATATCTTTTTTGAAAATGGTGTGGTCATAGTCCCCGAAGTTTTTTTTTATTTCTCAGAAGTTAGCCACCTCTTTTTTCTGGTATCTCCCTTTGAGTGTTGGAGGTCTACAAAGGATCAATTTTTTTTTGTCTTGCTGCTTCAGGCAATTCATTTGATTTCATCTTAACTTCTTATTATCATATCAAAACATGGTGGATGCTTTTGTTTCTGTTGTCCACGTTTCCCAACAACTTGCTCTTTTATCCATCTCTCCATCATGCCATAAAATACTTTTATTCAGGAACATTTAGCAGCCATTTATAGGCCGGCTGAAGTCTTTGTCTGTCACATTTGTCGGCCATCCTTGATTTATCAAGACCCTTCTAAGCAATACCTTATTTCTGTAGTTTCTGGCAATTTGCCCTCGACTGAGAGTCGACTCACTGTCTCTGGAATTCCTCAGGATATTGGATTAGCATCATTGAAAGAGGAATAGTCACCATGGATATAAGCTATACAACCATGAAAAACGCCAGGCCAAGGTGATTTGTAGAACCGCTGCATTCGTTTCTGTGTCCTCATCTAGTATGCTCTAATTTCTATAATTTCAAAAGGAAATATGTTCATTTATTTTCAGCCATTTATGTTATGTGTTTTCTAACCGGATTCTTCTGGAATTTGTTGCCCTCCATTTCAATGTCATTTGTTTCCCCAACTTGTATGCTGCCTTCAGTCCCGTCACAACGTGATTAGTCAAGGAAATCACCCCAACTCTGTTCAAAAGTGATCCTTCTTTTTGACATTTTCCATCACCATCAGAGACACAACCAACTTTTTATGAATACTTCTCCTGAACCAATTTCTGAGTCCAGCAATTATCTGACTTGTGCTTTCACGTAAGTATTTATCTACACACGGCAGTCTGAGCCTACCTAGAGATTATCGCTTTGGGGACACACTTCTTAATTTTCATTCCTGATTCCTTAGTATTGAGTTCATGACCACATCCTTCACTCGACTCATGCTGTTACTAGATTTGGGGAGCACAATTACCGGCTGTTGGCCATCACGTTTCAGATGCTCTTCAGCTTCACAATTCCATCCTTGATGTGTTTATGTGGAACACTGTATCATATTTTCAAACAATGTTGGCGATTGCAGGGAAAAAAAACGCCAGTTCCTATAGCTAATGAACTACTTAGCTATTTTGAATATGCCAAAATTGCTCCTGTGTCATGTGCAGCTGGGACTTCCATGGTGATTTCAATTTGGCTCTTACCAAAGACCCCAGATATCTATAATACTTATCAGTATTTAGGACTCAAGATTAGCGGTTGTGAACAATGCACTCAAATAATTTCCATACTAAACACTCATGAAGCTTATTACTTGCAGTCTGCTGTGTTCACTGTTGGCACCAGTTGCCAAACAGCTAATGCGACAGAGGAACGTGAAACGGTGCTCCAAGCACATAACAACTGCCATTAGTTTTCCTTTTCACCAGCGGCTAATTGCAAAATATTAGAGGCCATAATAAAACCTCATTAACGTGGAAATGTGTGCACCCCATTTGTCTCTGCCTGACTCATCATCTTCGAGTTCGACGTAGAGAAGACAGAGGGTGGGATGAGATTGAAATATTTCAGCTTGGAGCACGGTGACCAGTGGTGTTCCACAGGAATCTGTTGTGGTAACTCTGCTCTCTGTGATTTTTATAAATGAGTTGGATGAGGAAGTGGAAGGGTGAGTTAGTAAGTTTGTCGATGACATGAAGTTTGCTGTAGTTGTGTATAGTGTGGAGGGCTGTTATAGGTTGGAACGGGACGTTGAAAGGGTGCAGAGCTGGGCTGAGACGTAGCAGATGAAGTTCATCCTGGAAAAGTATTAAGGGATTCATTTTCGAATTTCGAAATTGAATGTAGATTACAGGGTTAAAAGCAGGACTCTTGGCATTGTAGAGGAAGAGAGGGATCTTGTAGCCGGTTTCCATATATCTCTCAAACCTGACACCGACGTTGTTCGGATTGGTAAGAATGTGCATTTCATGTTGGCTTTCATTAGCTGCGAGGTTATGCTGCAGGTCTAAAGAGTCCTGGTTAAACCACACTTGAAATATTGTGCTCAATTCTGGTCCCTTCATTCCAGGAAGGAAATGGAAGATTAAAGAGAGAGCAGGAGATTTATCAGGATGCTGCCCAGACTGCAGGGCATGTCTTCTGAAGAAAGGTAGACGGGAACTCGCCCTTTCCTAATTGCAGTGAAGAAGGATGAGAGGTCAGTTGATAGAAATGTACAAGATGATGACAGGCATAGATAGACTGGATAGCCAGAGACATTTCATTCCCAGGTTAGTTTGATCTTAGAATAAGTTGAAATGTTGGCACAACATCGAGGACCGAAGGGCCTGTTCTGTGCTGCAGTGTTCTATGGTCTGTGTTCTACGTTATCAACTTCTGAATGGTACAAGTGCCTGGCACAATAACACCACTCTTTCTTAATTTGTGACAGCGCGTTTGGTGCACAGATTTTGAGAAAGTTGTTTGATACTTCGAACATTATTATGTGCAATGTTTTTGTGACAATGTAATATTTACACGTTGAGACCAAAACAACTCTCAGTTTGATCCGAAGTGTCGGCTCATTTTTTTAAATTCTTTTAGTGAAATCCTCTCGTGCCTATTACATATATTGACTACGTTCATTATCCAAATGTTAAACACCACAGAGATAAAAATTTTCTGTACAGCCAACGAATCAGGCAAAATTGTCTTTGCAGTTTTATCAAAGGAAGCACTGCTTGGCTCTGACCACTCAGATTTGGTCAATGTTCTCTTATGAAGGACAATACCTAAATGAGTGAACATTTTGGTGCAATGCCTGAAAGCACAAAATAAACTCTTAACTGCATCAGAAGACAACAGCAAGAAATAATTCGGTGAACTAATTTCTTCGTTAGTTCAATTCGAAACATGCTTGTGATTAGCCCCCGAGAGACTGACATTGGGTATAAATGTGACTGTTTTTTTATTGTTTGACAGAATAAATCAAAATCGTCTGGTCGAAATGCATGTAACACCAAAAGGCCTCGTATTTGTTATTTACTATCCTATCCTAGCAGCTATTGGTGTCCCAGGTAAGCCGCTTTAACGAATAGTTTCCTATTCTTCAGTATGAATGTTCCCATTTAATATTGGTGCATCAGTAAGATACAGATACCAATTCTTCTGATTAAAAGTACATTACTTCTGAATCCCTCAATCGCTCCCTCATATCAATCTGTTAAAAATATCACTTTTCAGGATTATATTTTTTGTTGCTCTTAGGATATTTTTGGCAGATTTCAATCCGATAAATACCACCATTGCGGAGCATGCTACGTTTCTATTACTTCTAGCAGTTTTGCAATGTTTTTATTATAGCCTCTAACGTGCATTTTCTTTAAAATATCTGAATAATAAGATGCAACAGCTTTCAAGTGGCACGTTTTTTCTTCTTGTGCATCTCGTTGCATGTACTTAATTATTTAGTGCGACTCATTTTCCATATCAGCTCAGGAGATCTATACGCTCTTCATAATTTTCTTTCTGCAAGTAAAATTTGATTGCAGAATTTCACTGCTACTGTGGCTAAGCAATTATGTTATTGTGGGTTTGCTCCTCTTGGTGAAATGCAGAATTGAATCAGTTAGGAGACAAGTCAAAAAGTAGGAATTTAGGGTGAACAACCTCAGGATTGCTACCAGTGCCATGTGCAAGTCAGAGTAGAAATGAAAGAATTAACAGAATGAATGCGTGGCTTGAAAGCTTGTACAGGAAGGAGGGGTTTCAGATTTTCAGGACATTGGGATCAGTTCTGGGGAAGGTGGAACTATTATACCTGGGCCAGACTGAAACTAATGTCCTTGAGGATATTTTTGCTAACGCTGTTGAGGAGGGTTGAAGAAGGATGGGAATCAAATGATGAGACTAGTGTACAGTAAGGAGGTAATAACTAAAGCCAGTAAGGAACTAGACAATGAAGTCAGCGGGACTAAGGAAAATAGTTGGCAGTGAGCAGATGATGAATGCAAAGGGACAGGTGGTCTGAGGTGTATTTGTTTTATTGTGAGATGTTAGAGGCGGCACGGTGGCTCAGTCGTAAGCACTGCTGCCAGGGATCCAGGCACGATTCCTCACTCGGGCGGCTGCTTGTGTGGAATAAACACATTCTCTCCGTGTCTGTGTGGGTTTCCGACGCGTGCTCTAGTTTCCTCCCAAAGTTCAAGGACGAGCATGCCAGATCAATTGGCTATGCTAAAGTTCCTCTCGTGATAGTGCGTTAGTCAGAGGGGAATGGGTCTGGGTTGCTTAATCTTCGGATAGTCAGTGTGGTCCTGCTGGATGGAAGGGCCTGTTTCCATGCTGTAGGGAATCTCATTAGTGTGGTAGGTAAGGCAGCTGAACTTAGGTCTTGCATTTGTTTCTAGGATTATGGGATTATTGCAATTACTGAGACTTTGTTGAGGGAAGGTCGTGATTGGCAACTAAATATGCCATGAATTAGACGCTTCATTCAGTGCAGAGAGGAAGGTAAAAAGGGTGGAGGAGTTGCATTACTTGTCAGAAAAGTTATCATCGCTGTGCTGAAGGAGGACAACATGGGCAGTGATCAAAAGTAGGAAGGATATGGGAACAATGTTGGGGCTGCACCACAGGCATCCCAACAGCAAGCATGAGATAGGGGTATAAAGATGTAAACAGATTATGGAAAGACGTAGGAGGTACAGGGTGGTGATGGGAGATTTTAATTTTACCAACATTGACTGGGATTCGCTTGGTATTAGAGGTGAACATGGATGAGGGATGGAAGGTGTATCCAGGAGGGTTTTATATAGCAGTGTATAAATATTCCAAAGTGGAAAGTGGCCAAACTGAGACTGGTGTTGGGGTATGAGCCCGTCCAGGTGGTTGGCGTTTCAGTAGAGGATTACTTTGGGAATAGTGATCACAATTCTGTCAGTTTTAGAATAGCCATGGACAAAGACGAGATTGGTCCTAACGGAACAGTGGTAAATTAGGGGAAGACCAGCTGGAGCAAAATTCGCCAGGAGCTGGATTGTGAGCAGCAGTATGGAGGTAAATTCCTACTTGATATGTTGGAGGCTTTTAACGAGAAATTGATGAGAGTTCAGGACAGACACATCCCTGTGAAAATGAGAGATAGAAATTACAAGATTAAGGGACCATGGATGACAGGTGAAATTGTGAGACTAGCTAAGAGGCAAAAGGAAGCATACACAAGGTCCATGTAATTGAAAACAGACGACCCTTTGGAAGAATATGGGGAAAGTAGGACTCATCTGAAACGAGGAATTAAGGGGGCTAAAAGGGGTGATCATATATCATCAACAAGCATGGTAAAGGAAAATCCCAAAGCCTTTATTCGTACATAAGGAAGAAGAAGGTAAATAAGAAGATGTTGGCATGCTCAACGACAAAACAAGGAAGTTATACGGGAAGTCAGAGAAAATGGCTGAGATTCTTAATGATAAATTTGCATCCATATTGACCGAGGAGAGCGACAAGGTGGATGTTCAGGTAAGGGATGACCGTTTGATTAATCTCGATGAAGTCAGCTAAAGGAGGGAGGAAGTTTGGGTATTCCAAAAGGCATTAAGGTGGACAAGTCTCCATGTCCGGATGGGATCTATCCCACATTACGGAAGGAAGTAAGAGCGGAAATAGCCAGGACATTAACAGATATCACTGCAGCATCGTTGAACACGGGTGAAGTCCCACAAGCCTGGAGAATTTGTAATGCTTTTCCCATGGTTAAGAAAGGTAGCAGGGATAATCCAGGTAACTACAGACCGGAGAGCTAAATGTCAGCAGTGGTGAAGCTGCTGGAGAAGTTACGGAGTGATAGGATGCATTTGCATTTGGAAGAAATGGTCTTAACAGTAACAGACAGCGTGCATATATGCAGAGAAGGTGCATGTCTTCCCAACTTAAGAGAATTTTCTGAGGTTGTGACCAAGTTTTTAATAAGGGAAGCGCTGTCGATGTCCTGAACATGGACTGCAGTGGGCCGTTTGATAAGACTCCCATGGTAGGCTGATGGAGAATGGTGAAGTGATAGGGGGTCCACGGTCTACCAGCTAGATGGATAGAGAGCTCACTGGGCAACAGAAGACAAAGAATAACAATGGAAAGGAATTTCAAAAAATAGAGAACTGTGACCAGTCATATCCCACAGGGATCCATGTTGGAACCACATAAAAGTTCTGCAGGAATGCATAGGTGGTCTGATTAGCAGGTTTGCAGATGACAGAAAGATTGGTGGAGTAGCGCTAGTGATAGCAACTCACATATAACGTGGCAGGATATAGATACATTGAAGAGTTAGGCTTAAAAATGGCAGCTGGAGTTCAATCCCAGCAAATGTGAGGTGATGAGTTTTCGAAGAGTCAATTCAAGAGTGAACGATGCTGTAAATAGAAAAACCCTGGGACAAATTGATGCAATGAGAGATCCGGTTGTTCGGATCAACTGTACCCTGAAAATGGTAACTTAGTTAGATAGAGTGATCAATATGGCATGCTTTCCTACATCAAACGGAGTATTGAGTACAAGAGTTGGCAGGTCAGATAACATTTATCTCAGACTTTGTTTCGTCCACGTTTGGAATACAGCATACAGTTATCGTCGCTACTTTGCCGAAATGTTGATGCTTTGGAGAGGGTGCAGAGGAGGTTCACCAGAAATTGGCCTGGAATGGAGGGCGCCAGCTATGAAGAGACGTTGAGGAAATCGGAAAGATAGAAGTTGAGGTGTGACATGATTGAGGTCATGCGAGGTATAGACAGGGTGGACAGCAAGTAGCTTTTTCACCTGTGCAGGGGACTCAATTACTCGGGGTCATAAATTCAAGATGAAAGGAGAAATGTTTAAGGGAGATATGCATGTGAAGTTCTTTATGCCGAGGGTGGTAGGTTCCTGGAATACGTTGCCAGAAGAATTAGTAGACATGGGCACAATAGCGTCGTTTAGGCTGCATCTAGAAAGATACACGAAAGGCCAGGGAGAAGAGGGATACAGATCCTTAGAAAATAGGTGACATGTTTATATCAATGATGTGGATCAGCGCAGCTTTCGATGGCTGAAGGTACTATATGTGTGCTGCAATTTTCTTCGTTCTTTCCTCTTTCTGTATATTTTTATCAATTTCAGCAAACTTAGCAGTGATTATCATCCTATCTCGAAGACGATGCGGCCTCTCAGGATGTATTACCTATTACCTGGTGTCCATGGCGGTGACAGATCTCCTGGTAATGATCACTGCTGTAATACTGAGTCGGATCGCTGGGATTTACTTCCCATCCAGTTTCCTTTCAATCACACCACTGTGCAGTCTTCGTTCTTCCTTAATATATGCAGCCATTGATAGTTCTGCCTGGTTAACTGTTGCTTTTACCTTCGACCGATTTGTTGCCATTTGTTGTCAGAAGCTTAAAATCAAATATTGTGCTCAGAATACAGCAGCTCAAGTTATAGCTGTTGTTTCCATTTTAAGCTGTATAAAGAATATACCTACATATTTTATTAATGAACCTAAATACATAGTTAACAAGGTTCCCTGGTATTGCAATATTAAATTAGAAATTTATACTTCACTTGCATGGATTGCGTATGATTTGATTCGAAGCATCTTAACACCTTGTCTCCCATTCATTCTGATTTTACTGCTCAATGCTCTCACCGTCAGACACATTGTAACTGCGAATAAAGCCAGGGAGAGACTGTGGACTCAGAGCAACAGAGAACATCAAAGTGACACAGAACTGGAGAAACGAAGAAAGTCCATGATTTTACTCTTTGCTGTCTCAGGAAGTTTTATTCTCTTGTATTCTGTATTTTTTGTCACAATTCTCTATGTCCGAATTTCGAACAGCACATATTCCTCAGGTTCTGACTTCACAGAATCGAAATTTATACTCGAGGAAACTGGCTATATGCTTCAGTTTTTCAGTTCCTGCATCAACCCATTTATCTATGGTGGTACCCAACGAAAGTTCAGAGCAGAATTAATGAATGGGGTGAAGTATCTATTCAGTCTAATTGCTAAATTACATCAATTCTCAATATAAGGAAACCACAATCTATTGAAGTGCACCACATAATTTGGCCACAAGAGGAGCTCAAAGGTTGCGAATCCTTCAACCAACAATTTACCTCCAGATCCCCAAAGCCTGCCCAAACTCTGAATAAGGCATGATTCGAACCTAGTCAGAATTGTCTCCACTTGCCTAAATGAATGCAGTTTAAAGAACTTTGAATATGTTTGACCACACCCGGTAGAATGTACTACAGTTGTTCTATTCCACATATTCCCACATGTTCTTCCCTTCTTTACAGTAGTTCACACAGTTTAACATCAACAAAATTCATTATGAAAATCAATGAAAGCTCCATAGACAACGTTTCTCATACTCATGAACGCTATTATTGAGGTGAACGTAGGATTTAGATACTTGAGAACACCATCACTGCAATTTCACCTTCTAACCATTAACAATCAAGTCTTAGATATTCTTAGAACACTATTCCACCACTGGGGTCAAAATCTTCCAGCTCTTGCCTGCATGGCATTTTTGATATAACTGCACCATATGGACTTGTGCTTTACAATAAAACAGTTCACCACCATTTCATTCGTTTCATTCCTTGTTCAAGTAGACCAAGTGTTCTTCTTAGCACATCGAGGCCCCTTCTTTCCCTGTTGAAAGTGGGGTGTCTTTAACCTTTCTCATGATAACCGGCTTGGTCACCGAAAGTGTTTGCTTATCATTTTGTTCCAATCCACAACCACAAGATGATTAATAATAATAAAGTGACTGTCCAAATATAAGTGCGACTTCATAGTGATGAGTATTGACAAAAGTCACCTCCCATTACGCCGTGACTTGTCTCATAAATTGGAAGACTTCTTTGGGTTTATTGTCTATCTTTTATTCTTTATTGTGCATTTGTTAAGATTGTTAATTGTTTGTTTTCTTGTTAACCGGAAAGACCAGCCTATGTAATCTGATTTGATTATTGTTGTCTTGAACGCTCTCGATTCTGATTTAAATTGTGAAATTCCCAACAAACCAGACACGTCCATCCCACGAGCACTTTGCTTGTCTCAGTTTGATTCTTCTGTGAAGATCATGAGAAATATTTTATGTTCATTATATCTCTTAACACACAAGATCTCGGAAGTATGCTAATTCCAACAAAATGTGACAAGGCTATCAGATTGTTTCTCATACTAAGGCTGCATTAAATCAGTTTTCATAACAACAATTCCTTGATAAACCTAACACGCATGCGTGCACACAATTTCCTTTATTTGACGTGGGAACTGGCAATTTGAATTTGTGATATTCTTAAACTACTTCGATGAAAGTATAGATAGATGGCTTCGTAATTTGCAGACAATACAAATACTGGTGGAGTTGTGGATTTTGTAGAAGATTGTCAAAGGATGCAGCTAAATATGAAGCAGTTGCAGATGTGGGCAGAGAAATGACAGATGGATTTTAATCAGTGTAAGTGTGAGTTGCTAACTTTGGAAGACCAAGTGTCAAGGGAATGTATACTATTAATGGCACGACATTGAACAGCATTGACTGACAGAGGAACCTGGAGATTCATGTCCATAGCTCCCTGTAAGTGACCATGAAAGTGGATAGATTGCTTCAGCATGCTTGTCTTTATTGGTCAGGGAATTGAGTACAACAGGCCAGATATAATGTAGAAGCTTTTTAAATCTTTGGTTAGGTCACACTTAGAATACAGCATTCAGTTCTGTTCGCCATTTTACAGGAAGTATACGGAGGCTGTGGAGAGGATAGAAAAGAAGTTTCCCAGTATGCTGCCTGGATTAGACTGCATGAACTATGAGGAGAAGATAGAAAAACTCGGATTTTTTACTGTTCAGTGACAGAGGCTGAGGGGAGACTTAATAGAAGTGAGTTAAATTAGCATATGAATATTCGGCATCTTAGTCCCAGAATTGAAATGTCTAAAACAAGGGGGCACTCATTTTAAGTGAGAGGGTGAGAGTTCAAAGAGTATTGAGGGGTAAGTTTTTCATTCAGAGCATGGTCAGAGTGTTCAACGCGTTGTCAACGGTGGTGGACGCAAATTTATGATGGGTACTGAAATTTTTAGATAAATGTATGAATATTCAAGAAATGCAGGGATAAGGGCTGAGGGCAGGCAGAATGAAGTCATTTAATATGGCGCCATATTCGGTACAACGGTGAGCTGTAGGACCCATTATTGTTTGGTACGGGTCTATGTTTTTTGTTCTAAGCAGCGTCGTTGCCATCCAACTGTATTTACAACTCTAAATTCCTGATTGTTAGCTTCTATTTGCATGCACTAAACACATTCATATTAAAAAAAATCGCTTTCCTCTTGGAGTATGCATCCTAACTATGTTTAAGTTTCTTGTTGTCACTCTTCAGACAAATAAATGCTTTTTGACTGTATTGGTGTCACACTTTTTAGTGTGCACGTTGACATATCTCACTTTAGATGGTGACTCCAGTTCAAAGTTATGTCACATGTTGTTGTCGATTATGAATGGAGAAGATGATGCAAAATATGTTATTACAGTTGAAGCTCCTTGCATCCTGTTTGTATTTGCTACGGAGCATAATCCATATTCTGTCAGTTCAAGGTGTAATTGTAATCATTTGATTATAGTACAATCATTTTCTTAGTAACAAGTGAATGACACTAACTCATTCGAGAAAAGGAACATAAAGTGTACATGGCAGAGTTGAGAAAATTGCTAACTTTATAAATAACTTAATTTTAAATCCGTTTACCTGGAGGACACAGACATTTCAAACAAAAATGCTATTTCACCTTAATTCAACAAAAACATTAGTACATGAAATCATCCCCAAGTGGGGATTCCGTCCATATGGCTTCAGGTCAAGTGAACTTTTCACGTATAAGTTTATGTAACAGACATGATAGTAAATAAGAATTAAACAAACAAACAGAAAAAATCCATATGCTAGCATCCATGGCTCGTTGCATGATTATAAACATGAAACAAATAACAAAAGACAGAAATGTGGAGCCTGTTGAGGAAGCACTTGCTGATAATGCTAAACAGGTTTGTGCGAGGAAGGGAAGGAAGGATTGGTCGGCTGAAACAACATTAGCTAACAATGGATGTGGAACATCTTGTCAAGAGGAAGAAGGAAACTTACCCAATGATGAGGAGGCAAGAAACAAACATGGCTTTAGAGAATTGCAAGGCAGACAGAATGGAACTGAAGAATGGACTTAGAGACCTGGAAAGGGTTTGTAAAAGCTTTCGCGGGTAGGATTAATGGAAAATCCTAAGGCGTCCTAAACTTATGTAAGGAGCAAGAGCAAGATGGTCTGAGTGAGGGCAAGGCCAATCAGAGATAGTGGAGGGAACGTGTGCTTGGAGTCGAAGAAAGTAGGGGAGGTCCTCAATGAATAATTTTCTTCAGTATTCACGATGGGAAGGGACCTTGAAGTTTCTGAGGACAGCGTGAAACTGACTGACATGCCAGAACAATTTGATGTGAAGAAGGAGGATGTGCTGAAAAGTTTGGAATATTTAAAGACAGAAAAGTTCCCTGAGTCAGATGGGATACAGGAAAAGTGAGGACTGCAGATACTGGAGATGAGAGTCAAAGAGCGTGGTGCTGAAATAGCATAGCCAGTCAGGCAGCATCCGAAGAGCAGAAGAGTCGAAGTTTCTACCATAAGCTCTTCATACCGAAGAGATTGCTGCAGCTTTGGTGATATATTTTCCTTCTCACTGTCCACCGTAGTACTTCCAGATGATTGGAATGTCGAAAATGTTATTTCCGTGTTCAAAAAAAGGAGTTGGGATAACTCAAGGAATTACAGACTGGTCAGTCTTACGTTCGTGGTAGGCAAAGTATTCGACAAAATTCTGTCAGGCAGGATTTATGATTACTTGGAAAACAATAGTTTGATTCGAGATAGTCAGCATGGCTTTGTGAGGAGCAGGTCATGCCTCGGAAATCTTATGCAATGCTAGTTTTGCTGTCGAGTCAGATACTTCAGGGACAATTAAGCAACTTTTGGATAGGCACATGGAAGATAGTGCAACGAAGGGTATGACGATTAGTCTGATTTAAAGTAAGATAAAACGCTGAATGGGATGTACTGTGTTGCACTGTTCTATGCTCTAAAAAAATATAGCAATGACGATTCAGCAGACATGGTAAAGCGTGGTGACATTTCTGCAAGGTATCTTGATGTTTCATCAGCCAGCCCAAACAAGAACTCGTGATTCACACTCTTTGAACCAATGGTCAGGTTGAACTATGAAGTGGCTTGAAGGAATAATTGGCAATGGGAGCGGTATAGGACCACTTAATCATTACATCCATAAATATGCGAGGAGTTTGAATAAACAAATATACACGAATCGGAATGAAATCAAGTATAGGTACCCAGCGAAGGATATAGGAAGAGATCAGCAGTTTTCAAAGTAGCAAGTAACAGGAGTGGAAGATTGGGTGGTGATAAAGGTAAGGCCATTATACAGCCAAATTCCACACAGATTTTACGTGGACATTATAATAACTGTTAAGAGTCCGCTGAAAGATATGAGTTGGGAGAATAGTTGGAAATACTATTCACAACGACAGCTGCATGTAGAATCCAGAAATCTTGGCGATTCCCGACTTATGTTAGGCTGGAAGAGGGGGTGGTGTCAGCGTATGACATCTGCGGAGATGTAGGAGGCGTCAGTAGTGATGGTGGAAACTAGTCTGCGAGCTGAACAATATATTGATCTGTCCATGGGAGGAACAGGAGAATGGAGCTGACAATGTTACATCTGCCTGTCCCTGTATTCGGACCATAGTTATCTGAGGAAGACTGGGAATAGCTGTTCGAATTGCAACCACGGGTGTGCATGTGTAATATAAGTGAGTATTACAAAACTGGCAACTGAAAGCTTCATTAATGAGACGAACTGGAACTTCAACCCTGGTGCAACTTTGAAGGGAATCTGGACATTGTAGGGGTGCATGACATTATCGTCGATTTGGGTGTTGATTATTAGCTTCATGAAACAAGCTTATGCACCTCCATTCACACTCACGACACACAAAAAGAAATTGTTGGAGCATCATTGCAACTGACAGAAAAGTGGACTCAATTCCCTCTATTCCTGTGGAAGCCATGTGTTACCACGGCCAGCATTGTCAAAAATTATGTAAAATTTTCATTGAGAGACTTGAAGTACAAATGTCAGATATTAATTCTTAAACACCATGTATATTAAAGACCTATTCAATATCAAAAAAATAATAATTTGGAGATGCCGATGTTGGACTGGGTGTATAAAGTTAAAAGACGCAACACCAGGTTATAGTCCAACAGGTTACGATCTTAGGGTTATTCGTAATATTACATACTTCATGTTATGACTAAACATACCTCTATCAGATTGTCTAGCTGTCAATTGAAGAATAGGCCAAGGTCACTGGAATTTAAAAATATGAACGTAAACGTCATGGAGAAATACAACCTTCATGGAGAGCATACAGATATGAAAATAGAAAATGACTATCTGTCAACTCCAATAACACATAGACAATAAACTATACCAATCGAATCTAAAAGTAGGGTCTCACAACTAGGGGAAAAAGAACTCTCAATCAAGCTTTTACGTATCAATGCAGAAAAGCAAATGTACCCTCCTCCGATTTTTATTCCTGAAAATAATGCCCTGTTATAAATGTATCTGTTGTAATATCTGAACATTTCGTATTTTACAACGTTGTTGAGAACGTAGCAGTACCTTCCAGCTAATGCCTTGATACTTTTACCAATGTGCATGGTTAAACAATCAGCTCATAAAAGCAAAACATGTCTCTTCATATAAAAGGACCAAACATCACTTCGTAAGTCCCGTTGTGGTTAATCAATCACTTAGTTTTACAGTGAATATTAAGTTAAAAAGTGTCTCAGGGAGACAAAGAAATTGTGTTGCCTCACTCAATTTGAGAATGAATAACTACTGGAATAGTGAAGGGCATGGCCATGTACAAAGAATACAGAAATGATCAGAGGCATTGGCTCTCGTTTTGTAGCAAATATAGGAGAATAATACAAAGCTGAAGGGCATAGAATGACTTATGTAAGGTTTGTGGATAATGCACGAATCACAAGTGACCATATGTGTGTTTCTGTGAAAAACAAGATGACAAAGACTGCTCCAAAAGCAACAAAATGTCGATGACAGAAATGTGGACTGATAAAGATGTACAGCGCAGAAACAAACCATTCGGTTCAACTTGTGCATGCCGACCAGATACCCCAACCTAATCTAATCCCACTTGCCAGCACCCAGCCCATATCCTTCTATTCATATACCCATCCAGATGATGTAATTGTAACAGCTTCCACCATTTCCTCTGCCAAGTCATTCCATACATGCACCATCCTCTGCGTGAAAAGGTTACCCTTTAGATCTCTTTCAAATATTTCCACTCTCACCCTGTACATTTTCCCTCTAGTTCTGGACTCCCGCCACCCCACTGAAAAGACACAGCCTTATACACTATGCATGACCATCATGATTTTATGAATCGCCACAAGGTCACCACTCACCCGCCAGAGCTCCAGAGAAAACAGCTGTAGCCCGTTCAGCCTGTCTCACACGTAAAATGCATCAGAGATGTAAGAGTTCTAAAGACCTTGGCAAGTGTAAAGAAATTCTCAAATATTGTTATGAAACGGAGGCATGTTGTGAAATTTTTCCTTTTTCACTCACTCGTGCAAATGCAAACCTGCCAAATTTCAAATGATGATAGCAATTTACAATGTGGGGAAAAGGGTGTCAACGAGTTAGTGTGTCAACCCTGAGTTAGTTTGTAAATGAATCACGCCCACACAGATCAGGCATTGGCATTTGCAGTACAGAAATGGGTCTTCCAGCAAAACTAATTCAGTATGATGCTACTTCTAAGCTAAAAGTCACAAAAACTGCTAACCCATCAAATAACCATGTTAGTCAGAGAATTTAGTGCGACTGAAAAAGAAATGGTGCAAGAACGTAAGGAAAGGCAACCATCCTGAAGGTGATGCCAAAGAGCAAACCAGCTAACAGAAAAGGACAGAACACTGGCCTGATCTTGAGAAGCAAATGTCAGAATGGGACTTCACATATCATTGACTTACTCTGCATTTCTGGTGACAGCGTGCATTAAAGCTTTTTCGGGTAAAAAGTGAGGTCTGCAGATGCTGGAGATCAGAGCTGAAAATGTGTTGCTGGTTAAAGCGCAGCAGGTCTGGCAGCATCCAAGGAACAGGAAATACGACGTTTCGGGCATAAGCCCTTCATCAGGAATGAGGAAAGTGTGTCCAGCAGGCTAAGATAAAAGGTAGGCAGGAGGGACTTGGGGGAGGGGCGATGGTGATGTGATAGGTGGAAGGAGGTCAAGGTGAGAGTGATAGGCCAGAGTGAGGTGGGGGCGGAGAGGTCAGGAAGAAAATTGCAGGTTAGGAGGGCGGTGCTGATTTCGAGGGAATCGATTGAGATAAGGTTGGGGAGGGGAAATGAGGAAACTGGAGAAATCTGTGTTCATCCCTTGTGGTTGGAGGGTTCCCAGGCGGAAGATGAGGCGTTCTTCCTCCAACCGTCGTGTTGTTATGTTCTGGCGATGGAGGAGTCCAAGGACTTGCATGTCCTTGGTGGAGTGGGAGGGAGAGTTAAAGTGTTGAGCCACGGGGTGGTTGGGTTGGTTGGTCCGGGCGTCCCAGAGGTGTTCCCTGAAGCGTTCTGCAAGTAGGCGGCCCGTCTCCCCAATATAGAGGAGGCCACATCGGGTGCAGCGAAAGCAATACATGATGTGTGTGGAGGTGCAGGTGAATTTCTGGCAGATATGGAAGGATCCCTTGGGGCCTTGAAGAGAAGTAAGGGAGGAGGTGTGGGCTCAAGTTTTGCATTTCCTGCGGTTGCAGGGGAAGGTGCCGGGAGTGGAGGTTGGGTTGGTGGGGTGTGTGGGCCTGACGAGGGAGTCACGAAGGGAGTGGTCTTTGTGGAACGCTGATAGGGGAGGAGAGGGAAATATATCCCTGGTGGTGGGGTCCGTTTGGAGGTGGCGGAAATGACGGCGGATGATACGCTGTATACGGAGGTTGGTGGGGTGTAAGGTGAGAACCAGTGGGGTCCTGTCCTGGTGGCGTTTGGAGGGGTGGGCCTCAAGGGCGGAGGAGCAGGAAGTGGAGGAGATGCGGTAGTTAGCCTTCATTGCATTTTCCTTTATCACTTTAACAAAATTCACTGGTTTATCCTGTTTTCCTGCATCCATGTACTGAGTGCATTTTTAAAACGACCAACACTGTGACTTTCCTCCGCCTTTTTAACTTTTTTTCCCCTTCGTGGGTCCTTTTTTTCCATCCTGTGGTACGCTATATTTATTATCTTCAATTAGATCCATTTTTTAAATTACGATCTGAGAATTTCTCTTCTCCCCTCACTGGTTGAAATTGATGTTAGAAACCATACTTTGATCTATGAAGCAAATCATGAGACCCAGCCATTTCAGCTGCCAATATTGATACCTTAACTCTCTGTTCTTCCAAGTTAGTTCTCAGTCCTTCAGGACGTGAAGTCTTGAACTTCTTCGAAACGACCTTCTCTCCAAGCGCGTCATATGTTTGATCGATTTTGAATTCCCTCATATTCCTGTCAAAATTACTTTGTTTTATCCTTTCAAACTCCAATTATGTTTGACCAGGGTCTCTCTTCAGATCCCTGAACTGTTGTCCGTAAGGTTCTTGCCCAATCCCATATGCACTTCAGATGGCTTTCTTCATCTCCTCATACTGCTTCGATATCTCCTCTGGCAGTATTGCAAATACCTCATTAGCTCTCCTTACCAAACCTACAAGATCAATAAAACCAAAATGGTCATGGCCACTCCATATGGTTAGCCACTCCTCAAGTGAGACGCACAAGCCTTTTACATTGTTCTAATCAAATTTAGGCAATGCTTGGGTATATTTAACAGATCATTATCAGGCCCCATCAGGTATTTTCACTGCAAGCAAACTTGACGGTGGTTCAGAAAACACACTGGGAAGACTGATGTCGGAAAACAGGAATAGCTTGTTTCTAAGCCTATCTTCTACCTTAAACATCATTATTTTCCATCTACATTACTGTCTAATTGCCAACTTCTGACGTTCAAACTCTCTATTATCCCTTTCCGCTCTCGCTCATATCCTCTTTTCCTCTGTCCTTTTCTCTGTGTTCCACTAGGGCCTTCCTTTCCTTTCCTACTTCCGACTGCTTTTAACCCTAATTCAAACTGTTTCAGTTCACTTTCATGTTCAAGCTGTTTCATCTGCAATGAAGTCTCGCCATTTCCAAAGATTCCATAGTTGTTTCCAAAAACTTTAAATATTGTGATACCAAAGCGATTACACCTACTTTTGCACAGATGAAGGCAACCCCAACCCCAAATGTCAGGCAACCCCAACAGGTTTGCCTTACTCACAATTTGTAAAACCACCAGAATCACTTCTTCTACCCAAAGAAAACTCTTGGTGACTGAAAGAGCCATTACTACATAAAACACTAGTTAAACCAAACAAATTCCAGACCGGAACAAAAGAAACAAACACCTACCACTCGCTGCCTTTAATTCCAAAAACTCCCAACAGCGTAAATAAACTGCAAGTTATACTGAGTATTAGTGCTGGGTTATGTCAACAGAAGCAATGCGTGTTTTTTTTAATTACGTACAGTGTGGAAACAGGTCCTTCGGCCCAAAACGTCCACACCCATTCCCCTAAAACTATGGGTAATTTAGCACGACCAGAACACCTAACCAGCACATTTTTTGGACTGTGGGAGGAGACGCACACAGACACGGGGGAAGTTGCCTGAGCTGGGAACTAAACCCGTGTCTCTGACGCTGTGCGGCAGCAGTGCTAACCACTGCGCCACTGTGCTGCCCGAATTTTTGGCTCACGTGGAACTCGATTTCTGGCACGCTTACTCTCACAATCACTTTGGTCGTATTAGCACGTTGTCACTCACTTTCTTGGGAGAGAGGTGCACTCTCCACAATGGAGATGCCATCTGCCTTTCAGATTTCAAAACTTCTCATAGTGCAGCTTCACGTGGTAGAAACTGCTATTCACCGATTTAGGACATAGCAGAATAGGAATTGTTAGAATCACAGAATATTACAATGCACAATAAGGCCATTCGAAACATCATGTATGTCCTGCTTTCAGAAAGATCTACCCATTTTGTTCCATTCTCCATCCCTGCCTCAGTCGATATCTAAATTCATTATTTTCTGATATATGTCTGGTTTCCTTGTAAAATCTCATACAGAATCCACCTCAACAACTTGTGAGGTAGTCAATTCCAATTCCGAGAAAATCTCTGAGTAAAACATTTCTCTTCATTTCACTCCTTGCTCTCTTACTGACTGCCATGATTTTGTCACCCCAATTAATGAGGTAATAACTAGCAGAAATAGAAAATGCCCAGTCAAAAATCGTTCATAATTTTGAGCACCTCAATAACATCAACTCTTAATCTTCTCGTACTGCAAGAAAAATGGGTCCATATCTCTTCCATTGCATCTAAATTACCTCATGCCTGACGTCATTTCAGGAAGTCTCCTTTGCACCAAACATCAAATTCTGTCTGACAAATAGTTTGTAAACTTGTAGTATGACGTTTATACTCTTTGCCTCTATTTAGAAACCCCGGAGTCATTTTAAGCCTTCTTAACAGCAGTTGCGTCTGTCCAAACTCCATTCAAACCATTATGAACTTGAATTTCAAGTTTCTTCTGCATCATTGAACCTGAATTGTCTGTTCGTGTCTGTTTTTCTACAATAATGCATTTCTTCGTGTTTCTGCGCACTGAAGTTCATCTACCAGGTATCCTCCCACTTGACAAACTTGTCAATGTCCCTCTGAGGTTGCTGAGCATCATACTCATAATTAGTTTTTCTACCTACTTTAGTATAATTTGTAAAAGTTGGAACATTTAACGTCAACACCCATCTCCAACACATTTATAATGATCTGAAATAAAGAAAAACAAGGACCCAAATCGATCCCCGAGGAATATCACTTGCAGCTTACCCTGAAAACTTTCTATCTCGTTAAACCTTCTGCTTGCAATATTTTAGTCAATTTTTAATCAGTGCTGCCAATGACCCTTCAATCCCAGGGCATAATGGATTGGAAAAATTATTGCGTGAACAGGGCTGTCAATGTTGGATCAATGAGAATATTCCATGCGGTAATAGATTTTTAGTGATGCAAAACAATCAATGATTATATTGGGAATGCTTGAAAGTTCAGTTAGTAATTGTTAGATCAGCTATAACCATGTTGAAAGATGGACAGCCGACTCCACGGATTGCTGCTCTTGTATATTATCATCTAAGAGGAAATTAACTAAATTTAATTATGCAAGAGGCCTCTGCTAAATTATCTTCTTCATTGTTGCAGATTGATGGACAGTTATGCTTCTAAATTAATTTTGTTTTACTAACAATCATTGGAATTCTTCTTCCTTGCTTCATTGCGTGCATAATTGTGTGACTAACTGAAATCACTGGACTAATAGCTTTATTTTGTTTAGCAATTGTATTAAAGGATGCGGCCCTTCAATCCCAGGTATATAGAGTTAGATCAACAATCAGTCACGATTGCATTGAATGGCGGAACATGATCGTGGGGCTGAACGGCCTACTTCTGCTCCAGTGCTTCTATAGAGAGAAAATGTAACTTAAACATTAGTACAGTCTCTTGGATTTGATTTTGGTACTACATATTTCAAAGAGCTTGCTGCTACATCAAAGTATAAACATGACCCCAGGGGTGGCTGTACCTTCTGTTTCGATTAGTGCATATCGTTTTTTTCTAAACAGAATCAAACTGGTTAATTGTGTCTCTCGAGCCTTGAATCATGTATAAGTGTGACTTTCCTTCTATGCATGACAGTACCTACTCAGATCTGCTGATAGATATGCATGGAATACCAAAAGGTCTGGTCTTTGCCTTTTACTATCCCATTATTGCTGCTATCGGAGTTCTAGGTAATGTTTTCAGTTAATTTGAAGGCAATCACGATGAACTGAACGAATGTTTAAAATTACCTGCATGGTCTCCTTATCTGAATGATAGCTATGATTTAACTACAAATTTTCCACGGGTGCTCGATTTCAATCCATTTGTAAATCTTATTCTTAATAAAATTGTGGGTATCTGAAAACGTTATAATCAGATCGGAATTGCTGTTTTATTGTGATACCTTTACTGTGAAAGTCCTTCCTTGCTTTGCCTTACCTAAACGCAACATCGGACATTTATATAAACGTATCTCCACCTGCCACTCCTCGGCACATTGGTCATCAGAAAAAGGTGTCATTCCACTCTGAGATAACCTTTTTCACTGTCCACTGCACTGCCTATATTGGTGCCATCTGAAAATAGACTAACCGTGCCTTCTATATTCACATCTAAAACATTTATGTAAATGATGTAAAACAATGGACACAGAACCAATCCTTGTGAGGTTTTCACTTTCCAAGGGATCCTTTCTTCGAAAAATTTCCACGTTTCATTTTAAATTTAATCTCAGCAAGGACAAAAATTAAAATGATCAACCGAAGAGTGATAACAAACATACTGTTAGAAGAGACTATTGTCCAATTCCCCACGAAGATGAGATTTTTTGAACAAAAACTCAGTGGTTAGCATTGGGACCTCGCGTCAGTCGACTTCGATTTCAATCTCAGCCGATAGTTTGTATGGAGTTGTCGCATTCTCCCTGTGTGTGTGTGGGTTTCCTCTGCTACTCTAGTTTAGTCCCACGGTCCAGGAATAGCAGGCTGGGTAGATGAGTCACGTGAAATGATGGGTTAAAGCGTTAAGATTGTGGGGTGCGTCTGAAAGTGATCTTCTTCAGAAATTTAGTGTGGAGTCGACGGGTTGAATGGCCTACTTACACATTGTAGGAATTCTTTGATGCAAAATGACTGAATAAATTTCTAAAATGTAGTAATTGTTCCAAACTGTTAAAGAATGAGGGCATGTTCTTACCTCAGCGAAGTATTAACCATTGTTGGTGGTTTCCTCACTTACATAATGTATTATTGCTTTTCATTTGCATTAATTTCTGTCATGGCATTCGGATCCATTATTTTCTCCCAGATTTTGATTTATATAACCTAGGCAGTGAAAAGTTTTTTTTTTGCCTATGGCACAGGCAAACTCATTATACAAACGGCATTCAGGTAGCAAAACAGCGTGAGGAATGCAAAGTTATGACTGCAGAGAAGGTGCACAATGAGGAAATCAACATTACATTTAAAATTTAAGTGGTCCATTCAGAAGTCTAATAACAGTGGGGAAGAAGCGATTCTTGAATGTGTTGGTACGTATGTTTAAGGTTTTGTATAAACTGCCCAATGAATGATATTGAAAGAGATGACAACCACAATAGGATGCGTCATTGATTTGATGTTCAAACGATGGTTTCAAACTGTTTCGATGTATTATTGGCTATTGTTCTGTATAATTTCATTGAAGTATCATACATTCATTTCAATGTGATTATAAACAGAGAAACAAAAATCTAAAGCAAAAGTAGATCTTTCAAACTCTCGGAGAAAACTTCAATCAAATCCTATCAAGGGTTATTTTCTTTGGTTAGAACTTCCACTGTTTTTTTTTCTGCATTTGCTTCCACACTCTCATAAACAAATATTGCACGTTACTTTCTACATGGGCTCTTTTCTTTCTATTTCTTACAACGAATTTTGCAGTTATCGTCATTCTGTATAGAAGCAGATGCGGTCTGTCCAGGTGTATCATTTATTACCTGGTGTCTATGGCAGTCACAGAACTCTTGCTCATTGTCACTGCTGTAATATTGAACTGGATCACTGGAATTTATTTCCCATTGAGTCATTTTCCATCACACCAATATGCAGTCTTCGTATTGCTGCAATATATGCAGCTATTGACAGTTCTGCCTGGTTAACGGTTCCTTTTACATTCAATCCATCTGTTGTTCAGAGCTGAAATCACGACACTGTGCAAAAGAAAACAGCAAGATGGGTAATAGGAACAATCTGTACATTAAGCTGTCGAAGAAATTCATTTTTGTATTTTATATTTGAGCCTTTGTACATCATTAATAATGTTGCCTAGTTCTGTAGAATAAAATTAACATATTATACATCACCTGCATGGGCCATATATGACTGGCATCTTGTAATTTTGACTCCTTGTGTTCCATTCATTTTGATTTTGCTGCTCAATGCTCTGACAATCAGGCGCATTCTTGTCGCAAGCAGAGACGCAGGAGACTCCAGATTTCACGTAATGGAAGCAAACTCGCCGACCCAGAGATGGAGAGGCGGCGAAAGTCTATTATTTTACTCATTGCCATCTCTGGCAGTTTCATCCTGTTATACTCGTTGTATTTCATGACCATAGTTTGCGTACGAATTATTAATGTTTCTTATTACACAGGTTCTGGTGTTAATGAGGCTATATTTAGTCTGGAGGAAGTTGAATGCATGATTCAACTTTTGAGTACCTGTATAATCCCATTTATTTATGCAGGAACCCAGAGTACATTCAGAAAGGAGTTAAGGAATGGATTTATGTATCCATACAATTTAATTGCCAAACTATTTGAATGATGCAGAGTAAAATGCCGTGGGCGGCACGGTGGCAGTGGGCGGCACGGTGGTAGTGGGCGGCACGGTGGCACAGTGGTTAGCACTGCTGCCTCACAGCGCCTGTAGACCCGGGTTCAATTCCCGACTCAGGCGACTGACTGTGTGGAGTTTGCACGTTCTCCCCGTGTCTGCGTGGGTTTCCTCCGGGTGCTCCGGTTTCCTCCCACAGTCCAAAGATGTGCGGGTCAGGTGAATTGGCCAAGCTAAATTGCCCGTAGTGTTAGGTAAGGGGTAAATGTAGGGGTAAGGGTGGGTTGCGCTTCGGCGGGTCGGTGTGGACTTGTTGGGCCGAAGGGCCTGTTTCCACACTGTAAGTCTAATCTAATCTAAAATAAAATTGTAATTCTATGTTACATTCTATATTTCAATAACGTAATCCAACTCATGCATGTCTTACAATCTCACATACATATTTTTTAAGGCATTGGCACCCTTTGACGTTAAAAGCAATGCCCCTTCATGAGGTATCTGTCTCATCAATAGTCACAAGTGAAGTGCCGGAAGACGGGAGAGTGCCTAACAGGAAGTCACTATTTCAGAAAGTTGGTGAGAAAAGCCAGGTAACTGTAAACCGTTGAGCCTGATATCGATGATGGGCAAGTTGTTGGAGGGAATCATGAGAGATAGGATTTACATGTATTTGGAAAGGCAAAGACTGATTAGGGGCAGTCAACATGGCTTTGTGGGTGGTTTACGAATGTGGTTGAGTTTTTGACGAAGTGACAAAGAGGATTGATGAGAACAGAACAGTAAACGTGATCTGGATACATTTCAATAAGGTGTTCGACAAGGTTCCTGATGGGAGATTGGTTAACAAGGTAAGATCTCATGATATCGGGAGAACAGGCATTTGGATACCGAACTGGTTCAAAGGGAGAAGAAAGAGGGTGGTGATAGAGAGCTGCTTTTCAAACTGGAGGTCTCTGACAAGTGGTGCACCACAAGGATCTTTGCTAGATCCACTGCTTTTCGTCATTTACGTAAATGATGTAAATGTGAACATCGGAGGAATAGTTAGTAAGTTTGCAGATGACACCAACATTGGAGATGGAGTGGATAGTGAAGAGACTTACCTCAGACTACAACGGGATCTTGATCAGTTGGGCCAATGCGCTGAGAAGTGGCAGTCGAAGTTTAATTTAGATAAATGTGAGATGCTGCATTTTGGAAAAGCTTATCTTAGCAGGGCTTATACACTTGACAGTAAAATCTTTGTGAGTTTTGCTGAACAAAGAGACCATGGAGTGCAGGTTCAGAGATCCTGGTAAGTAGAGTCCCAGGTAGAAAGGATAGTGAAGAAGGCATTTTGCATGCTTTCGTTTAATGGTCAGATAATTGAGTACAGGTGTTGGGAGGTCATGATACAGATGTACAGGACATTGATTAGAGCGCTGTTGTAATATTACATGCAATTCTGGTCTCCTTCCTATTGGAAGGATGCTGAGAAACTTGAAAGGGTCCAGGAAAGATTATCAAGGATTTTGCCAGAGTTGGATGATTTGAGCTTTCGGGAGAGGCTGAATAAGCTCGGCTGTTTTCCCTGTGGTATCTGAAGCTGAGGGGTGACCATACCGAGGTTTATAAAATCATGAAGGACATCAATGGGATAAACAGACAAGGTATTTTCCCTGGAGTGGGTGAGTCGAGGGCAGAAGTTGAAGGTGAGAGGTAAAGATATTTAAAAAAAAGTTTTCACGCAGAGTGTGGTGCGTGTATGAGCTGCCAGCAGAAGTGCTGAATGGTGATACAATTACAGCATTTCAAAGGCATCTGGATGGGTATATGAATAGGAAGGGTGTAAAGTGATATGCACCAAGTGATGGCAAATGGGACTAGACCAGGTTAGAATACGTGGGCGGCATGCACGGGTTGAACCAAAAGGTTTGCTTTCATGCTGCATCTCTCTATGACTCGAAGCCATTTCTGCAAACTCTTCCCATTTAATTCCGACTTTACTTCTGCATACTGAATCAATTCTAATACAAACCCTGAGCCCACAACATTTTGTCTCATGAGGTAATAGCTAAGCCAATCTGATTTGTCATACAAACCAAGAAATAACGAAAATATAGAAATTTAGACTGTTTTAATCTTCAGTGTTATAATCAGCTTTGAAATACAAAAGATGCACTTTCGTACCAAAATTCAATAAAACCATCCCAGAGCGACAGAACTACACACAAACATCAGTAAACTGAAGAAATGTTGGCAGACAAATACAAACAAAAATTACATTAGATTCCCTCCTTGCCTTTCTATTCGCAATCAGTGATGGCACGTTGGCTCAGTTGTTAACACTCGAGCCTCGCAGTTGATTCTCTGTGTAGAGTTTGCACATTCTCCCTTTGTCTGCGTGGGGTTCCTGCGAGTTGGACCAAAAGCTTCGTTTTCATGCTGCACAGGTTAGATGATTTGGCAATGCTGAATTCCCCATAGTGTTCATGGGAGTGAAGGTTAGCTGCATTTGTCAGGGGAAATGTATAAAATTGTAATGGGTCTGGCTCTGTTACTCTTTGGAGAGTTGGTGTGGAATGGTTTTTCCAAATGGTCTGTTTTCACACTGTAGGGAATCTATAATATTCTATAATAGGAGGTCATTCCCTGCTATTAACAAGGATGATAAACTGAATTTAATGAAATTGATGAATTGGAAATATCAACAAATGGTAATGACATTATTGAAAATGAATAAACTCTCTCTGTCAATTTCATGAATGTGCAATCCTCACCAGTGACTTTGCAGTAATTTAGTTTTGTTAAGTAATGAGTTGAGAAAATAACTTATGGTAGACAGTTACAGGAACAAAACTAGAATTTAATTGGAGCTCAAACAACAGCTCTTGTGTATTGCTTCCCTGCTGCATACGTCCACTTTGCGCGTCTCCTGCAGGGATCTATTTTGGAAATTTTGCTAAACAAAATCAATGGAGATATATAGAATGAGCGTCGCAACACAGGCTACGTTGAATCCCTTTAAATTCAACGAAATACATTGTTTGCTATTTCAACAAATTGGAATCTTAAACATTCGGTTTTGTTTTGCAACTGGGAAACCTTCTAAGTTGGCTTCTTGCATTCTAAAGCGAAATGCAACAGATTTCGGGACCTGCAACAGACGAAGGGAAACGGTTGCAAATTGATGAGCCCAACAGATAAGATGGACCAAAGTTTCCAAAGAAGAGCACATTGTTCATTGATTTTGGAAGAAGAATTAAAAGCGTTTTCTGACAATGACAGGTGGTTGACTGGCAAAATATCAGATCGATTGAATTAGGAATCAAAACGGCACCACTTCCAGATTCTTCACAGTAGATTATGCACATAACTGAACACTCTGGGATTTCGAGATCTTGGCCTTCTTTCATCGGTAGATTTCAACCACCGTCTCCTGGCTGTCTCAACATATTCTGATGAAGACTTTTCCAGTTATATTATATGCACTGATGCCTATGAGTGCCTTATTAGTGCTGTGAGCTGTGATGTTTATGTTATCTATTTTTTTCCTCCCAGGCAACTCCCACCCCACCACCCCACGTTCCAATTTTCAGATTTTTTTCTTTGTCCTGTATCTCAGCCACTCTTACAGTCACTATAACTGTTCGCCTCTGTCTTCCAATACTTCCTTTTCTCCCCCAGCCAGATTGTGGACAGCAGGCTCTGATTATTACCAATGAGCTGAACATCAAACTCCATCTATGGATAAATAGAAAGGGGGTTGTGTTTTCTGAGTCCGATTCCACAATGAGATTTCCTCCCAGATTTGTTATCAAGTTCGCTGGTACAGTCACTAACCATTGATTTTATGTCCACGCTGCCCATTCCCTCTTCATATTGTCTTTGGTATCCACCTTAGAAACACTTAGAGTCACATTTTGCCCACATCCCTCTCTGTTGGTTTGTATTTAATGGTATACGGGCACTGTTGCTTCAACGTACTCGAGCTCAAGCGCTTTACCTTATAGCTAAGAATGCAGTAATATTCAGGAGCAAGATATTCGAATATGTGCTACAAACATTTACATAAATTGGGCTTATCAATGCTGAAACTAAAAAGAGGCAAATAAACCTGTGGGAGTATTGTTAACATCCTTCCAGAAAAATAATAATCTTGCTGAAAATTTCCATGACTCATCTTGCATCTATTTTCAGCTCTTGTTTTTTTTTCAATATGAAGTTCATAAGAGGCTTTCAGTTAGCCAGAAGTCCATATTATCTCTGTGCACTGTCTTTTGTCTCCTGTTTAGTACATGCAAGTTTCATTATTAACTGAGGTTGAAAACATCGATTTCATGAACGGATCTTGGCAAAATCTTAAGATTTGGCATGTTTCTGGATCTTCCAAAATCGTGATTTTAACAAGCGTTCCAAAGCACAACTCACAATTGTAGAATAAACACTGAATTGCAGCTTCCATCACCACTTTTGTATTTGACTTACACTATTTTGAAATTACTTCCAATTTCCATGCTTTGTCATTAAGTTATGCACAGCATCCTCCAAGTTTCTCACTTGATTTCCATGAGATTGGAACATGTAACGATCTCGGTTAGGAATTGTTTCTTCTTAAGAGAATCAATTCTTCATGTACGATTATCAATATTCTCTGCAGTCAAATGTTCCAAAACACTTAATTTTTCCCTCCAGCCCTTTAAGGGGTTGTAATCGATGCTTTGCAGCTAGTAAGACATATGAAAAATGGAAAAGAAATTGCTGGTGAAACTCACCATATCTGATAGCATCTGTGTAGATCAGGCAAGAAACAGAGAGAATAAAGAACAGTGCAACATAATACAGGCCCTTTGAGTTACCAAGACTGCGCAGGTACAGATGTCCATGTAAACGTAAAAGAAATTGCCTTTGCTCCAGCCATATCCCTCCCATTTGCCTCCCACCCCTCCTCCCCCACCCCCATATGTTAGTCAAAATGCCTCTTATGAATTGCTGTTGTATTCATCTTCCCAAAGTCTGGATAGCTCGTTCTGTGCATTTACCACCCTTTGCATATCATACTTGCCTCTCACATCTCCTTTAAACATGCTGTCTTTTACCTTAAAGCCATGTTATCTACTAAATGGTATTGTCACTCTGGAAGAAAAACAAGGTTTAATTATTCTCTCCATGCATATTAACATTTTTTAAACTTCTATTAGCTCGCCCCTTATTCCTGATGTTCAATGAAAGCAAACCAGTTTTGTCCAATTACTCTAATATCGTCCACCCAGCGATATCCTGATAAACTGTTGCTGTACCGTCTCCAAAGCATCCACATCCTTCTGGTAATCTGGTGATAAACCCTGCAGGCAATATTTTAAAAGTGGTCAAACTATAATAATACTGAGCTGCAACATGACTTGCGAATTTTTAAACTCTGTCCCTCAACCAATGAAGGTAAACATTTCATATGTGCTCTGGTTTCCTCCCACAATCCAAAGATGCAGTTCCGGTGGATTTGCCGTGCTAAATTGCCCTTACTGTTAGGTACATCAATCAAAGGAAGATGGGTCTGAGTGGATTGCTCTTCGGAAGGTCGGTGTGGACTTGTTGGACCGGAGGGCCTGTATCCGCAGTGTAGGGAATCTAATCATGTCTTTTTGACCAACTTATCCACTGCCTTGACACTTTTACGATGTGCAAGCGCAGGTTCCTCTGAATATTCATGCTCCTCCGAGTTCCACCATTTATTGCATAATTCCCTGCTACATTAGATTCTTCAAAATGAAATGCACATTTGTCAGTGTTAATCTCCATCTAACATTCCTTCGCCCAAGTCTCCAAACTATCTAATTACTACTATATCATTCACTATCTTAGTAACTGTTCACAATTCAACCAATCTTGGTGTGGTCCGAAAAATGACTATTCAGGTCACCTGCATCTCCTCCAAAAGATTTTTACACGTTACAAACGACAGGTGTGCAACACTTATCACAGGAATACAACATTGGTCAGGGGCTTCCAATCAGTGATCCATCCTGCCACCTCCTACACTGATTTGATTTAGTAATGTCCCATGCACCTGGATAGAGTGGATGGTATTGTTTTTTCTTGCGGTCAGGCAGATCATAGCCAACAATGACAGGGTGATAGGACAGAGTGAGGAATACAAAGTTATCACTGTAAAGAAGCTGCACAAAAAACAACATCAACATTAGACTTCAAATTTGTAAGGTAAATTCAGAAGTCTAATAATAGCGGGGAAGAAGCTGTTCTGGAATCGCTTGGCAGGTAGGTTTGTATATCCTGTCTGAGGTACCTCGTACTACAAGGGAGGGTTTAAACTGCATTGGCAAGATTGTGGGATCCTCAAAATCAGGGAGGAAAGTGCGAGGCTAGAAGCAGACATTGTAATCAGAAATACAAAAGGGAAGAGACAAGTCAGGCTGGAATTCGACAAGGAACAATGAATGCCTGCTGTATTGAATTGCATCTATTTCAATGCAAGTTGACTGACAGGTATGTCCGATGAACCCAGGGCATGGGCAGGCACGTGAAACCGGGATATTATAGCCATTAAACATGGCTAACGGATGGACAGAACTGGCAGCTTCATGTGCCGGGTACACGTGCGTTAGACGAGGCATTGTCGTTAAAAAGAAGGGATGGAGTGTTGCATTTTGATGTAGACGAGTATCAACAGCAGTAATCAGAGAAGAACCATCCAGTGAGGCTTTGTGGGTGGAGCTAAGAAATAAAACGGGGATGGTGACGTTATTGGGGTTGTACTATGGGCCCCCAAAAAGGCAAAGGAAATTAGAGCAACATAAATGTAGGGAGATTGGGTATAATTGCAGGAGCAATAGAGTAATCATAATAGGGGACTTTAATTTTCCGATAATGGACTGGGATTCCCAGAGCGTTCAGGGCTTAGATGGCGTGGAATCTGTAAAGTGCGTTCAGGAAAGTTTCCTCAAGAGTTTATAGAGGGTCCTAATCGGGAAGGGGCAACGGTCGAGCTACTATTTCGAAATCGGGCAGGACAGGTGACTGAGGCGACAGTGGGGAGCATTCTGTTGCCAGTGGTCATAGATACATTAATTTAAAAAAAATTATGGAGAGAGACTGAACTGGTCCACAGGTTCACGTTCAAATGGGGCAAAGCAAAACCTTGATGGAATTAAACAGGTAATTGAAGGGGTTGATTGGAGTGGTTTGTTTTCAGGCAAGAGGAACTTTGGCAAATAGGAGGGGGTGAAATGTTTAAAATTAGATAGCTAGAGTTCAAGATCTGCATGTTCCTGTGAAGATAAAGGTAATGTTGACATAAATAGGGATAACGGGACAAAAACCGATATTAACGCATTTACCAGAGAAAAGAAGGAAACAACTGAGATCAAAGGAATTTCTGGAGGTATACAGTTTTTCTTAGAATTTGGTTCGACCACATTTGAAATACCGTTTACAGTTTTGGTCGCCATATTACAAAAAGGATGTGGATGCTTTGGACAGGGTGCAGAGGAGGGTCATTACGATGCCGGCTGGTATGGAAGGAGCCAGTTCCGAAGAGAGTTTGAGTAGATAAGGATTATTTTTATTTGAAAGACGGAGGTTGTGGGGGACCTGATTGAGGTCTTCAAAATCATGAGAGGTACGGACAGGGTAAATAAAAAGAAGCTTTTTCTCCTAGAATGGAGGATTCACGTACTAGGGGTCACGGGAGAGAGGAAAGGTTTCGAGGAGATATGTGTAGAAAGTCCTTTTTGCAGAGGATGGCCACATTGCCAGTGGAGGTGGTAAGGGCGGGAACAATACCGTATTTTAAGTTGTAACTGGACAGATACATGAATCAGCCAGAACTAAAGGGATACAGACCATTAGAAAACAGGTGATAGGTATAGACTGAGGATCAGGACTGATGCGGGCATGGAGGGATGAAGGGCCTGTTTCTGTGCTGTAATTTTCTCTGTTATTTTTTCTTTTAATGGAATTCAGTGATATACTGGTGAATGAATCAGAAGAGAAAAAGGGGGATCAGATAGTCTTGTTTGAGAGGATTAGGGTGAATGCAAAGAGGTTCTTTGAGTGTATTAATAGAAAAGGCACAACGAAAAAGAAAGTTGAAACCCAAAGGGTCACAGTGCACATGCATGCATCTAATTGCAGGAGACCAGCGATGTCCTCAATGAATATTTCTCCTTTGTGTTTATCGCGGACAAAGATATGAAGACTTGGCAACTTGTGGGAGACCTGATTGCTTATACCATGGGTACAGGAGATGTTGGATGGATTACAAGGTATGAAGTTGCATTAAACTCCTGGTCCTGACCAGATTTAGGCTAGAGACGATTTTGTGGGGCCTGGTCGATATTTTTGCATCATTGTGAGTACCAGGAATACTGAAGGGTAGTGAATGTTTACCACTACTCAGCAAGGGCTGCAAAGAAAAGCCTAGGAATTACAGACCAGAAAGCCGAACAGCTGCAGTAGGTAAGATATTTGAAAGGATTCTGAGAGATAAGATTTACATTCATTTGAAAAGACAGGGTTTGATTAGGAATAGTCAGCATGGCTTCTTATGTGTAGGAGATCACAAATTTGTTACAGTTCTTTGATGGAGTGAGTAGAAGGTTGACAAGGACATTGTTGTAGACGTGGTTCATGCGGATTTCCACAAAGCCTTTAATAAGGGTCCACACAGTAGGCTTTTCTGGAGGGCTAGATCGCATGGAATCCAGGGGGAGCTGGCAAATTGGATACACAACAGGCTTCATGATCGGAAGCAGAGGATAATAGTAAAAGAATGATTTTCAGACTGGAGGCCTCTGACGAGCGGAATGCCTCACGGGTCGGTGCTGGGCAAATTGGTGAATGTTATCTATATCAATGAATTGAATGAAAATGTACACGGTGCACTTAGTAAGTTTGCAGATGACAGTAAAATAGTCAGCATCGTGGAATGTGAGCGACGTTATCAAAAATTGCAGCAGGACCTTGATCAGTCGGAGAAGTGTTCAGAGAAATGGCAAATGGAATTAAATATAGATAAGTATGTAGTCTTGCATTTTGGCAAGTCAAGTCAAGCTTGGAACTTCGTGGTGAATAGAAGCGCCTTAAGGTGTGCAATGGAACAGATGGATCGTGAAATTCAGGTGCAGAGTCCTCTGAAAGTTGAGTCACAGATAGACAGGGCAGTGAAGAAGGCTTTTGGCACACTGGCCTTCATCAGGCAGTGTATTGTGTGTAAACGTTGTGAAGTTATGTTGCAGTTGTACAGGAGGATGGTGAGGCGACACTCCGGGGTTTGTGTTCAGTTTTGGCCAACTCGTTTTACGAAGGATGTTATTAAATTGGAAAGAGTGCAGAAGAAATTTGCAAAGATGCTGTCAGGACTCCAGGGTCTGAGGTAAAGGAAAGGTTGGATAATCTTGGACATTTTCTTCAGAGCGTGGGTGGCTGGCAGGGAATCTTCTAGAAGTGTATGAGGTGATAGGAGCATGGATCTGGTGAATACAATCAGTGTTTTTTTCAGGGTTGGGGAATTGTTGACTAGAGAACATCGGTTTAAGGTTTATGGAGAAATACATAAATGAAACCGGAGGTGCAACACATCTTTTTTCACTCAGAGGGTGATACTCATATGGACTGAGCTGCCAGTGGAAGCGGTTGATGTTGGTACATTAACAACATTTATAAGTGTTTTGGACAAATACATGTACAGGAAAGGTTTAGAAGGACAAGGGCCAAGTGCGGGTAAATGAGGTTAGCATGGATGGGCATATTGGTTGTCATGAACCAGTTTGACCCAAAGGGCCTGTCTCTATGCTGGTGGACTCTTTGACTCTATGACTATGAAACTAACTGGCTCATTATGCAGCCACACAACTTGGTCTCCTTTGAAGTCATTAAAAGGAAAACCTTGAGCGAGGTAAATGGTTGTCTAATTATATGCTACCTATTTTGCACAGACATGGCTGACCCATATTACGATTGGAATGAGATAACATTTGCAAATATACAATAAAAACATAGCTCATGTCAGACGTCCATTTAAGAATGATAACAAATCAGAGGCAGAGATTGAAAGAAGAGGCAGAAGCTGCAGAAAGAATTTTAATGTCGGAATTTTACAAGCAGAAACAGATGAACATCTCGACAGTACTGCCTAAAAGGCTTCCAGATAAAGAAGTCTAATAATATTTAAAGACACCTGAGCTGTTCTGAAACACACAGATTGCAAGACTTTGAAACAAAGCTAGTGATAGTTGTTGAGGCTTGATGACTATTTGATGCCTGTCAAATTCTGAAGTTCTTAGTCGCTTGTTGCTCTGCGATAAATCTTTGAGACTCATAGTGAACCTTCAATGTGGAAACAGACCATTCTGTACAACAAGTCCACACCGACCCTTTGAACAGTAAGCCATTCCGGAAGAAGTGCTTATGCCCAAAACGTCGGTTCTCCTGCTCCTTTTATGCTGCCTGACCTGCTGCGCTTTTCCAGCAACAAATTTTTTAGCTCTGATCTCCAGCATCTGCAGTCCTCACTTTTTCCTTCAGAACAGTAACCCACGCAGACCCAGTCACCTGTATTCACTCCGGACTAATGCACCTAACCTACACATCCCTGAAGACTATTGGCAATTTAGCATGGCCAATTTACCTAACTTGCACATCTTTGGATTGTGGGAGAAACCGGAGCACACAGAACCCACGCAGATACAGGGAGAATGCACAACCACTACACAGACAGTTACCTGAGGCTCGAATCGAACTTGGGCCACTGAAGCTGTGGGGTATTATTGCTATCCACTGAGTCACCGTGCCGTCCTTTGTTTTGAGATGCTCTGAAAAAACTCTCTGTTATCATGAAATCAACTCTTAGAGGATTTATGTCGGCAGAGGTAGCAGCAATTAGGTGAAGTCGGAGTGTAACTTCATTTCATAGGAGTCCTAGAGACATGATATACTATTGGAAGATATTCCCATTCTGTTTACTTGGATTCAGTAACTGCCATGGAGTTAAACACCTAGCATTGCCTATTTGTGTTGTCAAAACCATACCTCCCTGACCAAAAAGTGTTCATTGGCTAAGTGATCGTACAAACTGAAAGCGTCGACATTTTGCCAACTCGAATTCATATTTAAGCGAATAGAAATACGCTAACTGGTTCTTTTTGTTTCAGTAGCACTGTCAGTTGGGGTTAAGGACGTGTCTGAAGTTTAGTTCCAGTGTTCCGACCTACAATTAAGGAGAGTTCAGAATCAGCCATCAAAAATATTCAACTCTATGGAAGCTCTTTTCCCCGTTTTCTTTGAATTGCTGCTTTAATTATCATGTATACAGGATATTTGAACACCTCCAAGAATTGCTCTCTGAATTTAGTCTGGGTTGCTGCGTAAATGCATGTGTTGGTGCAGCAACTCAGGAGCTGAAGCATGTTTCCGCTTTCTTGGAGAATAAATTTTGGATCATTAAAACCTGAGATCTGATAATCCTTTGTGATTCGGACATACAGAAAGTTTACAACATAAGTCATCCACAATAAGAGGAAGCTGCTCGATATGGTAAAGAGCAGGACAATAGACTATCTCCGATTGTCCATCTCTTGATCTCTCTGTTTCTCTCCATTATGTTGTCTACGGAGCCTCCTGCGGATGTTAAATGTTTCCAGAATATTTCTAACTGTTAGTGTGTTGAACGCGAGACTCATGTTTCATCACCAGTCGCCCTCAGAAGAAACGTTACCTCCACATTGAACCTTCGAAAACCCATTCACTTCATATACCATTGAATCAATTATCAGCAACACACCAAGTCAAATCTCTGAATAGCAAATCCATTGCCAACAATTTAAACATTTCAACACCTTCCTTCTGATATTCCCAGCACTTCAAAATTACTTAGGATACTTCATGCCACAGCAGGTCAAATGTTATATCGAGGTCAAAAGCGATTGTTTTTGGACTCGCCTCATTTAGAAAATCCATTATTTTGCCATGATTGGGGAAGTCTGATTTGAGGCCAGCAAACGTGACACCTGAAATGGATTCAGATTTAGCATTACTTTGCAACGTCTTGCTAATTTTGAGAATTTCAACGCGCTTTCAAATTGCATCCCTCATTAGTTTTATTGATGATTGAAAGCAGACAGATGGGGAAGCAAATATCCCTCTTAAATGTATGCTGCATTGTGAGCAAATGGAAAACCTGGACAAATATCTACATTATCAATTAGCTGACTCTACTGTACTTACATCGAAACTATTTGGGTTGAGACGTGGTCAGTTTCGCGTCTCAAGCTTACCTGCCTACATTCACAAATGGCACAGAATCTCTGCTCCATCCTGTGTCCTCACAGGCTTGTTTTTTTGTCATAGCATGATGAACAGTAGAATTATATCACATTGAAGCTGTAAATTGCAGAAGGGGGTGAAGAGGAATTTTTTTTAAAGATACTGAAGATATTGATATGCTGTGGTCAGTTATTTCATCAATGAGAATGTGAATGCTGCACAACCTCGTGCTTGGAAAGTTGCTTCGGTTTTCACTCCCATTAAAGAAGGGATTATTGGGAGATGCCGGTGTTGGACTGGAGTGTACAAAGTTGAAAATCACACAATATCAGGTAATTGTCCAACAGGTTTAATTGGAAGCACTTGCTTTTGGAGCGACTCTCCTTCATCAGCTGATAGTGGAGGGCTCGATCGTAACAGAGAATTTATAGCAAAATTTTGCAATGTGATGCAATTGACATTATATATTGAAAAACTGATTGTTTGTTAAGCCAGTGATAGGTTGACTTCTTTCATGTGTAAATAACGAAACCTATTTAACGTTGCATTCTCGGGTTAGCTGTTAACAATGGTGATACCTAGACAATATGTTGAAGGTGCTAGCCCCCTGTGTTCTCTGTCTATGACCTGATGTTTGGATTGATTCTAATCTAAAAAGTGAGGTAACGGAGTTTTACATAAATTCATGCAGTTTTTGAGCCCAGAGTCCTACATGAATGTATGCAGTTTTTGACCAAAGTGCAATGTAACTCTGCAAGTACAAATTCACAACACAAAATATATGTGTGCATGTGGGTCTTTGTTTGTCTGTGTGTGTGCGTAATAAGAAAGTGGAACAAAACGTAATGTTAGAAGTACATGAGCACAGCTTTTTTGCCACACGTGTCCAGCGTGCAATGTTTAATTCAGAGTACATTTGACACTTCAAATGGTTGAATATTCTATGTGATTATCGTCAGTAGAATAGCTTCAGTATGTTCGATTTGGAGCCAGGTGACCTAATGGGATCTGAATAAGATGTTGACATTTCCGAGGGACATACCTTCCAATGTGCGTGCCTCTTTGAACCCACCTTCCAACAAACCAGCTTAAGAACATGCAAATTAGGGAGGAAAGGACCACTGAGCCACTGAAAGCTTCTTTGCCTGTTTGAGATTGGAGCCATGCTGCACCTGACTGAGAATCCTTTAAAAAACAAACAGTTGTGGGCTTCACTGGGCAGGTCAGAATTTCGTATGCATCCCCAATTCCGCAGGAGAAGTTAAGTGTCAACTACATTGTTATCAGTCTGGAATCACATGCAAGCCAGATTGTGTAAGCATGGCAGTTTCCTTCTTTCACGCTTCTGTTCCTGTTATTTATGGAATTCAATTTCACCATCTGCCTGGTTTAGATCAATGTCCTAAAATGTGTTGAGCAGTGTTTTGCTTAAAGTCCCGCAGTTTAGCTCACTGAAACACATCCAGAGCACAGCACCTTACATTTACCATTAAATAAGTTATAAGCAAGTGTCTAGGGCCTCGGCTGTAGGCTATCTCCTCGATATGTTTTGATTGTATTTGGTTTAGTCCTTAAGTCTCTGCCACTATGTTCCCTCCCTGAAAGCAAGGAAGATAAATATAAATGAAATGTACATCATGGCGGAAATTAAAATCGCCTGCTGAAACTAAATACATGCTACTGAGACACTGTGAGGATGGTAATGATGGAGTAATTAAAATGGAGAACATACTTCATTGTCTGAAATATTTGAAGATAATGCTTGTCTTGTACTCTTTAGCACGCTGTTGTCAGCTGTGCAAATTTATCTCTGCAATGTGTGTTTGTGCCAAAAAGTCAGTTTTAACTAAGCTAAGATATGCACTGCCCAAAGAATAGAAGTAAATCCAAACATTCATAGTACATTCTTCATCTGGATACGTAGGCCTCTTTATGATTTTCTCTTCCATAATATATCAAAATGCCTTAATGTTATATTAACTGTATGTATCAATTTAGCATGTTAGTCACATCACAAATGCACTGCGATCTCGATCATAGCTTCAATCGTCCCAATTGATTTTGTTAACAAGAAAAGGAAAGAGCTAATCACGCCATTGTCTTGTTGGCTACTTTGCTAATGATGTACAGCGACGGTAGTCTTGGATCTTCGTAGCAACATAACAGTTGGAGTGCATACTACTGTCTCCTTATTTTCTGTGTGTATTTGGAAAGCAGTTCAAAAAAGTTTTACCTCAAAAATACCCGGAATGGGCTTATGAGAAAGATTTTAATCAACTGGGGGAAAAGCGGATCGAAAGTGTGGTGCTGGAAAAGCACAGCAGGTCAGTCAGATCTGAGGAGCAGAAGCATAGATGTTTCAGGCAAGATGAGTTCATATAAAGTTAAAAATTACACAACATCAAAATATAGTCCAACGGGTTTATTTGGAAGCACTAGCTTTCAAGGCGCTGCTTCTTCATCAGCTGATTGTAAGAGCCACCCGATGAAGAAGCAGCACTTCGAGTGTTTGTGTTTCCAAATAAGTCGGTTGGACGATAACCTACTGTTGCTTGAGTTTTAACAATGAAATGAAACACTCAGAATGGCATCAGTGGCAGCGGCGGAGCAGAGCAAAACGAATCAGAAGGCTAAGTGGGAGCAGCAGAATGTTAGACATCGCAGTTCAGTAAATGACCTGAGGCCACCAGGAGGAGTTGATAAGTCCTGCTGGGTATTTGCAAAACGAATTAATTCACAATTTGTTGTATAAACAAAGGGAACAGTTTGGTTTACTTTTAGAAACAAAACGGCGTGTATCCTTTTAAACATTAAAATAATTCAATCATGGTGGGAGAGACCGAAGTGTGATTTGCTCCTCTTGCTTTATGAGTGTGGTCATATATATTTCCAATGCCCGGGAGCAGCATGTGTACAGGAAGTGGTTCAGCTGCAGCACCTGGACGCTCGGATTTCAGAGCTGGGTCAGCGGTTGAGGACTCTGTGGAGCATCCGCGAGTCTGAGAGCATCGTTGATCACATTTTTAGAAAGGTGGTTTTCTTCAGATGAAGAAACCTGAAGAAGGCAGATAACGAGTTACCACAAGCCAGAGCAGGAAAAACAGGCAGGTATTACAGGATCCACTCGAGTTCTGCTCGCAAATGGATGTCTCAGTTTGGAGGCTGATGAGGCCATTGGTTCCTTCAGGGACTGCAGACGCAGACAAGCTTTTGGTATCACAAGCTGCCTGTGTGTACAGGAGCTGAAAATGTGTTACTGGTTAAAGCACAGCAGGTCAGGCAGCATCTCAGCAATAGGAAATTCGACGTTTCGAGCATAAGCCCTTCTTCAGGAATGGGAGAGAGTTTGCCAAGTAGGCTAAGATAAAAGGTAGGGAGGAGGGACTTGGGGGAGGGGCGATGGAGGTGGGACAGGTGGAAGGAGGTCAAGGTGAGGGTGATAGGCCGGAGTGGGGTGGGGGCGGAGAGGTCAGGAAGGAGTTTGCAGGTTGGGAGGGCGGTGCTGAGTTGAGGGAACTGACTGAGACAAGGTGGGGGGAGGGGAAATGAGGAAACTGGAGAAATCTGCATTCATTCCTTGTGGTTGGAGGGTTCCCAGGCGGAAGATGAGGCGCTCCTCCTCCAGCCGTCGTGTTGTTATGTTCTGCCGGTGGAGGAGTCCAAGGACCTGCATGTCCTCAGTGGAGTGGGAGGGAGAGTTAAAGTGTTGAGACACGGCGTGGTTGGGTTGGTTGGTCTGGGCGGCCCGGAGGTGTTCTCTGAAGCGTTCTGCAAGTAAGCGGTCTGTCTCCCCAATGTAGAGGAGGCCACATCGGGTGCAGCGGATGCAATAGATGATGTGTGTGGAGGTACAGGTGAACTTGTGGCGGATATGGAAGGATCCCTTGGGGCCTTGGAGGGAAGTGAGTGTGGAGGTGTGGGCGCAAGTTTTACATTTCCTGCGGTTGCAGGGGAAGGTGCCGGGAGTGGAGGTTGGGTTGGTGGGGGGTGTGGATCTGACGAGGGAGTCACGGAGGGAGTGGTCCTTACGGAACGCTGATAGGGGAGGGGAGGGAAATATGTCCTTGGTGGTGGGGTCCGTTTGGAAGTGGCGGAAATGACGGCGGATGATACGTTGTATGCGGAGTTTGGTGGGGTGGTAGGTGAGAACCAGTGGCGTTCTGTCTTGGTGGCGTTTGGAGGAGCGGGGTTCAAGGGCGGAGGAGCGGGAAGTGGAGGAGATGCGGTGTAGGGCATCGTCGATCACGTCTGGGGGGAATCTGCGGTCCTTGAAGAAGGACGCCATCTGGGCTGTGCGGCGTTGGAACTGGTCCTCCTGGGAGCAGATGCGGCGGAGACGAAGGAATTGGGAATATGGGATGGAGTTTTTACAGGGGGCAGGGTGGGAGGAAGTGTAGTCCAGGTAGCTGTGGGAGTCAGTCGGTTTATAGTAGATATCTGTGTTGAGTCGGTCACCCGAGATAGGGATAGAAAGGTCAACGAAGGGGAGGGAGGAGTCTGAGACAGTCTAGGTGAATTTGAGGTCGGGATGGAAGGTGTTAGTAAAGTTGATGAACTGTTCAACCTCCTCGTGGGAGCACGAGGTAGCGCCGATACAGTCATTGATGTAGCGGAGGAAAAGGTGGGGTGTGGTGCAAGTGTAGTTGTGGAAGATGGACTGTTCCACATATCCTACGAAGAGGCAGGCTTTTTTGGGGCCCATGCGGGTGCCCATGGCAACTCCTTTGGTTTGGAGGAAGTGGGAGGATTGAAAAGAGAAGTTATTCAGGGTGAGGACCAGTTCAGTCAGTCGAAGGAGAGTGTCAGTGGAAGGGTACTGGTTGGTGCGGCTGGAAAGGAAGAAGCGGAGGACTTTGAGTCCTTCGTGATGGGGGATGGAGGTGTACAGGGACTGGATGTCCATAGTGAAAATAAGGCGTTGGGGACCGGGGAAGCGAAAATCCTGGAGGAGGTGGAGGGCGTGGGTGGTGTCCCGAACGTAGGTGGGGATTTCTTGGAGTAAAGGGGACAGGACCGTGTCGAGGTATTGTGAGATGAGTTCGGTGGGGCAGGAGCAGGCTGAGACAATGGGTCGGCTGGGGCAGGCAGGTTTGTGGATTTTGGGCAAGAGGTAGAAGCGGGCGGTGCGGGGTTGTGGGACAATGAGGTTGGAGGCGGTGGATGGGAGATCCCCTGAGGTGATGAGGTCATGGATGGTCTGGGAGATGATGGTTTGGTGTTGGGAGGTGAGGTGTGTGTACAGGAGGGCAGTCACAGAGGAAGGGCGATATTAATAGGGGATTCTATTGTGGCCGCTATTGTGACTCCAGCATGATGTGTTGCCTCCCTGCTGTTAGGGTCCAGGATGTCCGGGGAGAGCTGCAAGGCATCCTCAAAGGAGAGGGTGGTGAGGCAGAGGACATGCTAAAAGCTCGGAAGATTCACATAGGCAGACAGATGGATGGCGTCATTAGTCAAGAATTCGGAGAGCGAGACAGTGGACTAAAAAGAAAGACCTCGCAATTTGTAATGTCTGGATTTCTCCCAGTACCATGTGTTGGTGAGCACACGAATAGGATATAGAGCAGATGAAGATGTGGCCTCACAGTTGTTGCAGGAGGTGTTGTGCAGGCATTTAGATTACTTGATCACTGGGACCATTTCTGAGGAAGGTGCATCTGTACAAATGCGATGATCCACATCAGAACCGAAGCAGTACTAACATTCTTGCGGGATGGCTTACGAGTTGAAATGAGCAAAAACATTAAAGTAATTCAGCAGATTCAAGGGACAACGACATTTGGCAGAATAAAGGAACTGAATAGTACAATAATACAATCAAATCAGAGTGCAGCTTTAATAGTTTCCAAGGGATAAGGCAAAGCTGAATGGTCTTTATTTTAATACTGGGAGTACCGATGTAAAACTCATGAATTAAGGGGGATTATTGATATATGTAAATGCGAAAAAGTAGCCATGACATGGATGTGGTTGAGACAAGCGCAGTATTGGCAATTCAACATTCTGGGATATATATATTCAGCGAGATAAAGGAAGGCTGAAAGACGAGGAAACTTTGCATAATTAGTTAAAGAGCGAGTCACTAATATAAGGGAAGATTGCACTTGGAGGGGAATGAAGGAAGCTTTGTGGATAAGCACAGGAATCAAAACAAGGGGGCAATCACATTGCTAGTTGTATACTGCGGCCTCCAGAGATTCGGTGGAAAATTGAGGCGCATATTTGTGTACAATTCACTGAGGTAAAAATAATACCAAAATTAGAATTACAGTAAGTGATTTCAACTTTCCCAACATTATCTGTGATATTATTTAGAGCTTGGATTGAGTGGATTTCTTGAAATTTGCAATGGAGAACTTTTGACACAAATAAAGTGACTGGCCAAATATAAGTGCGACTTCAGAGTGATGTTTATTGACAAAAGTCACCTCCCATTATGCCGTGACTTGTCTCATAAATTGGCAGATTTCTCTGGGGTTATTGTCTAGCTTAAGTTTATTATTGTGCATTTGCTAAGATTGTTATTTGTTTGCTATCTTGTTAACCGGAAAGACCAGCCTATGTAATCTGATTCCATTATTGTTGTCTTGAATGCTCTCGATTCTGATTTAAATTGTGAAATTCTCAACAAACCAGACACGTCCTTCCCACTAGCACTTTGCTTGCCTTAGTTTGATTCTTCCGTGAAGATCACGAGAAATCTTTTATGTTCATTATATCTTTTAACACACAAGATCACGGAAGTATGCTAATTCCAACACAATGTGACAAGTCTGTAAGATTGTTTCTCGTACTAAGGCTGCATTAAATCAATTTGCAGAACAACAATTCCGTGATAAGCTAAACACGCATGAGTGCACATAATTTCCCTTATTTGAAGTAGGAATTGGCAATTTGAGTTTGAGATATTCAAATGCATGGACATGGGCTGAGGGCAGGCAGAAGGAATTAGTTTAATATGGCGCCATGTTCGGTACAGCGGTGAGCTGAAGGACCCATTACTATATTGTTCGGCACTATGGCTTTTGTTCTCAGCAGCGTCATTGCCATCCAACTGTATTTGCAACTCTAAATTCCTGATTGTTATCTTCTGTTTGTATGCACTAAACAGATTTAAAACAAAAACACCAGTTTCCTGTTGGAGTATCCATCCGAAATATGTTTAAGTTTCTTGTTGTCACTCTTCAGACAAATAAATGCTTTTTGACTGTATTGCTATCACACTTTTTAGTACACACATTGACATATCTGACTATAGATGGTGACTCCAGTTCAAACTTACGTCACATGTTGTGGTCGATTAAGAATGGAAAAGTTGATGCAAAATATGTACAGAAGACAACAGCAACAAAGGATTCGCTGAACTAATCGCTTCGTTAGTTAAATTTGAAACATGCTTGTGATTAGCCCCCGAGAGACTGACATTGGGTATAAATGTGACTGCTTTTTATTGTTTGACAGAATAAATCAAAATCGTCTGGTTGAAATGCATGTAACACCAAAAGGCCTCGTTTTTGTTGTTTACTATCCTATCCTAGCTGCTATTGGTGTCCCAGGTAAGCCGCTTTAATGAATAGTTTCCTCTTCTTCCTTCGTCATTTAATATCGGTGCATCAGTTAGATACAGATACCAATTCTTCTGATAAAAAGTACATGACTTCTGAATTCCTCAATCCCCCTCTCATATCAATCTGTTAAAAATATCACTTTTTCAGGATTATATTTTTTGTTGCTCTTAGAATATTTTTGGCAGATTTCAATCCTATAAATTCCACCATTGAGGATCATGCTGTGTTTCTATGACTTCTTGCAGTTTTGCAATGTTTTTGTTACAGCCTCTAAAGTGCCTTTTCTTTAAAATGACTGAATAATAAGATGCAACAGCTTTCAAGTGGAACTTTTTTTTCTTTTTATGGATCTCGTTACATGTAGTGAATTATTTAGTTTCACTCATTTTCCATATCATCTCAGGAGATCTACACGCTCTTGATAGCAACTCACATAGGACGTGGCAGGATATAGATGAATTGAAGAGTTAGGCATAAAAATGGCAGCTGGATTTCAATCCCAGCAAATGTGAAGTGATGCGTTTTGGAAGAGTCAATTCAAGAGCGAACTATGCTCAAAATAGAAAAACCCTGGGACAAATTGATGCACTGTGCGATCTGGGTGTTTGGATCCACTGTACCCTGAAAATGGTAACTTAGGTAGATAGAGTGATCAATATGGCATGCTTTCCTCCAGCAGACAAGCATTGAGTACAAGAGTTGGCAGGTCAGATAACGTTTGTCTCAGACTTCGTTTCTTCAACGTTTGGAATACAGCATACAGTTCTAGTCGCTACATTTGCAAAATGATGTTGATGCTTTGGAGAGGGTGCAGAGGAGGTTCACCAGAAATTTGCCTGGAATGGAGGGTGCCAGCGATGAAGAGACGTTGAGGAAATTACCATTAATTTCGTCAGAAAGATGGAAGTTGAGGGGTGACATGATTGAGGTCGACAGAGTCATGCGAGGTGTAGACAGGGTGGATAACAAGTAGCTTTTTCACCTGTGCAGGGAACTCAATTACTCGGGGTCATAAATTAAAAATGGAAGGAGAAATGTTTAAGGGAAATTGAATGGAATTCAATGTAGCTAAGTGCGAAGTCGTTCACTTTGGTAGGAATAACAAGATGATGGATTACTGGGCTAATGGTAGGCTACTTGGTAGTGTGGATGAGCAGAGGGATCTTGGTGTCTATGTACACAGATCTCTGAAAGTTGCCACCCAGGTAAATAGTGCTGTGAGGAAGGCATATGGTGTACTGGGCTTTATTGGCAGAGGAATTGAGTCCCGGAGTCCTGAGGTCATGTTGCAGTTGTATAAGACTCTGGTGAGGCCTCATCTGGAGTATTGTGTGCAGTTTTGGTCGCCATACTATAGGAAGGATGTGGAAGCTTTAGAACGAGTGCAGAGGAGGTTTACCAGGATGTTGCCTGGAATGGTAGGAAAATCTTATGAGGAAAGGCTGAGGCACATGGGGCTGTTCTCATTGGAGAAGAGACGGTTTAGGGGAGATCTGATAGAAGTGTATAAGATGATTAGGGGTTTAGATAGGGTAGATACTAAGAACCTTTTACCGCTAATGGAGTCAGGTGTTACTAGGGGACATAGCTTTAAATTAAGGGGTGGTAGGTATAGGACAGATGTTAGGGGTAGATTCTTCACACAGCGGGTTGTGAGTTCATGGAATGCCCTGCCCGTATCAGTGGTGAACTCTCCTTCTTTATGTTCATTTAAGCGGGCATTGGATAGGCACTTGGAAGTTATTGGGCTAGTATAGGTTAGGTAGGACTCGGTCGGCGCAACATCGAGGGCCGAAGGGCCTGTACTGCGCTGTATCCTTCTATGTTCTATGTTCTATGAAATATGCATGTGAGGTTCTTTATGCCGAGAGCGGTAGGTTCCTCGAATAAGTTGCCAGAAGAATTAGTAGACATGGGCACAATAGCGTCATTTAGGCTGCATCGAGAAAGATACATGAAAGGCCAGGAAGAAGAGGGAGACAGATCCTTAGAAAATAGGTGACATGTTTATATCAATGGTGTGGATCAGCGCAGCTTTCGATGGCTGAAGGTACTGTATCTGTGTTGTAATTTTCTTTGTTCTTTCCACTTTCTGTATATTTTTATCAATTTCAGCTAACTTAGCCGTGATTATCATCCTATCTCGAAGACGATGCGGCCTCTCAGGATGTATTATCTATTACCTGGTGTCCATGGCGGTGACAGATCTCCTGGTAATGATCACTGCTGTAATACTGAGTCGGATCACTGGGATTTACTTCCCAGCTAGCTTCCTTTCCATCACACCACTGTGCAGTCTTCGTTATTCCTTAATATATGCAGCCATTGATAGTTCTGCCTGGTTAACTGTTGCGTTTACCTTCGACCGATTTGTTGCCATTTGTTGTCAGAAGCTTAAAATCAAATATTGTACACAGAATACAGCAGCTCTAGTTATAGCTGTTGTTTCCAGTTTAAGCTGTACAAAGAATATATTTAAATATTTTACTTATGAACCTACATACATAGTTAACAATGTTCCCTGGTATTGCAGCCTTAAATTTGAATTTTATACTTCATTTGCATGGGCTGCGTATGATTTGATTCATATCATCTTAACACCTTGTCTCCCATTCATTCTGATTTTACTGCTCAATGCTCTCACCGTCAGACACATTCTCACTGCGAATAAAGCCAGGGAGAGACTTTGGACTCAGAGCAACAGAGAACATCAAAGTGACACAGAAATGGAGAAACGAAGAAAGTCCATGATTTTACTCTTTGCTGTCTCAGGAAGTTTTATTCTCTTGCATTCTGTATTTTTTGTCACAGTTCTCTATGTCCGAATTTCGAACATCACATATTCCTCAGGTTCTGACTTCACAGAATCGAAATTTATACTGGAGGAAACTGGTTATATGCTTCAGCTTTTCAGTTCCTGCATCAACCCATTTATTTATGGTGGTACCCAACGAAAGTTCAGAGCAGAGTTAATGAATGGGGTGAAGTATCTATTCAGTCTAATTGCTAAATTACATCAATTCTCAAGACAAGGAAACCACAATCTATTGAAGTTCACCACATAATTTGACAACAAGAGGAGCTCAAAGCTTAAGAATCCTTCAACCAACAATTTACTTCCAGATGCCCAATGCCTCCCCAAACTCTGAATGAGGCATGATTCGAACCTCGACGGCATTGTCTCCACTTGCCTCAATGAATGCAGTTTAAAGTACTTTGAATATTTTTCACAGCACCCGGGAGAATGTACCACAGCTGTTCTATGTGCGTATTCCCACATGTTCTTCCCTTCACTACAGTAGTTACCGCAGTTTAACATCTCCAAAATTCAAAATGAAAGTCAATGAAAGCTCCATAGACAACGTTTCTCATACTCATGAACACTATTATTTTGGCGCACTTAGGATTTAGATACATGAGAACACCATCACTGCAATTTAGCCTTCTAACTATTAAAAATCCAGTCTTAGATATTCTTAGAACACTATTCCACCGCTGGGTTCAAATTCTTCGAGCTATTGCCTGCAAAGCCTTTCTGGAATAACAACAGAAAATGGACTTCTGCTTTACAATACAACAGTTCACCACCACGACTTTAAGCGAAACTGGAACACGCCATAAATGCATGCCAAGGCAGCAACGACCATATCCTATACATAAAATAAGTACAGTCGCATAATGTTCAGAAAATGTGAAATATTGTACCAAGCTGAACAAAAATAAACACATATTTTGAGTTTGGAAGTTCTGAGATGCAAAGGACTCACTGAGTTCTCGTTCTGGGAATTCAAAACATATGTTCAACTATTGCAAGTAATTAGTGAAGTGTCGATTTCATTCAAATCATAACTTCGTATGTATTCATTCCCTAGCAGTAACAAAATACTTTTGAACGCAGAAAAACAAACAAAAATTTTTGTCCTATCATTCCTTACTCAAGTGGACCAAATGTTCTTCTGAACACATCGAGGCTCCTTCTTCTCCTGTTGAAAGTGAGATGTCGTTAACCTTTCTCATGATAACCGGCTTGGTCACCGAAAGTGTTTGCTTATCATTTTGTTCCAATCCATAACCACAAGATGATTAATTAAAATAAAGTGACTGGCCAAATATAAGTGCGACTTCAGAGTGATGAGTATTGAAAAAAGTCACCTCCCATTATGCCGTGACTTGTCTCCTAAATTGGCAGATTTCTTTGGGGTTATTGTCTGTCATAAGTGTATTATTGTGCATTTGCTCAGATTGTTATTTGTTTGTTGTCTTGTTAACCGGAAAGACCAGCCTATGTAATCTGATTCCATTATTGTTGTCTTGAACGCTCTCGATTCTGATTTAAATTGTGAAATTCTCCACAAACCAGACACGTGCTTCCCACTAGCACTTTGCTGGTCTTAGTTTGATTCTTCCGTGAAGATCATGAGACATATTTTATGTTCGTTGTATCTCATAACACACAAAACCACGAAAGTATGTAATTCCAACAAAATGTGACACGTCTATAACATTGTTTCTCCTACTAAGGCTGCATTAAATCAGTTTTCATCACAAAAATCCCTTGATAAGCTGAACACGCATGAGTGCACATAATTTCCCTGATTTGATGTGGGAATTGGCAATTTGAGTATGTGATATTCAAATGCAGGGACATGGTCTGCGGGCAGGCAGAAGGAATTAGTTTAATGTGGCGCCATGTTCGGTACAACGGTGTGCTGAAAGACCTATTACTGTATTGTACGGGTCTATTTTGTTGATCGAAGCAGAGTCATTGCCATCCAACTGTATTTGCAAATCTAAATTCCTGTTTGTTATCTTCTATTTGCATGCACTTAACAGATTTAAAACAAAAACATCGGTTTCCTCTTGGAGTTTCCATCCTAACTATGTTTAAGTTTCTTGTTGTCACTCTTCAGACAAATAAATGTTTTTTGACTGTATTGGTATCCCACTTTTTAGTACGCACATTGACATATCTGACGATAGATGGTGATTCCACTTCAAAGTTTCGTCACATGTTGTGCTCGATTAAGAATGGAGAAGTTGATGCAAAATATGTCATTATAATTTAAGCTCCTTTCATGCTGTTTGAATTTGCTGCTGAGCACAATCCATATTCTGTCAGTTCAAGGGGTCATTGTAATCATTTGATTGTAGTACAATCGTTTTCTTAGTAACAACGGAATGATACTAACTCATGAGAGAAAATGAACTTAACATTTGTATGGCAGAGTTGAGAAAATTGCTAACTTTATAAATAACTTAATTACAAATCTGTTTACCTGGAGGATACAAGCATTTCAAACAAGAAACTTGTTTGACCTTACTACAGCAAAAATATTAATCCAGGAAATCATCCCGAAGTGAGGATTCCGTCCATATGGCTACAGGTCAAGTGATCTATTTCACGTATAAGTTTATGTAACGTACGTAATGGTAAATATGAATTAAACAAACAGAAAAAATCCATATGCTAGCATCCACGGATCGTTGCATGATTATAAACATGAAACAAATAACAAAATACAGAAAAGTGGAGCCTTTGAGGAAGTACTTGCTGATAATGCTGGACAGGTTTGTCCGAGGAAGGGAAGGATGGAATGGTAGGTTGAAACAACATTAGCTAACAATGGATGTGAAACATCTTGTCAGGAGGAAGAACTTAAACGTTCCTAATGTTGATGAGGCAAGAAATAAACATGGCTTTAGAGAGTTGCAAGGTAGACAGAACGGAACTGAAGAATGGACTGAGAGAGCTGGAATGGGTTTGTAAAAGCTTTAGCTTGTAGGATTAATGAAAAATCCTAAGGCGTTATAAACTTATGTAAATAGCAAGATGGTCTGAGTGAGGGCAAGGCCAATCAGTGATAGTGGAGGGAACGTGTGTTTGGAGTGGAAGGAAGTAGGGGAGGACCTCAATGAATACATTTCTTCAGCATTCACGATGGGAAGGGACCTTGACGTTTCTGAGGACAGCATGAAACTGACTGACATGCCAGAACAATTTGATGTGAAGAAGGAGGATATGCTGAAACGTTTGGAATATTTAAGTACAGACACGTTCCCTGAGTCAGATGGGATATAGGAAAAGTGAGGACTGCTGATGCTGGAGATCAGACTCAAAGAGCGTGGTGCAGAAAAAGCATAGCCAGTCAGGAAGCATCCGAAGAGCAGAAGAGTCGAAGTTTCTACCATAAGCTCTTCATACCGAATTGATTTCTGCAGCTTTGGTGATATTTTTTTCTATTCACGGTCCACTGGAGTATTCCAAGATGATTGGAGAGTCGAAAATGTTATTTCCCTGTTCAAAAAATGGAGTTGGGATTACCCCAGGAATTACAGACCGGTCAGTCTTACGTCAGTGGTCGGCAAAGTATTCAAGAAGATTCTGAGAGACTGGATTTATGTTTACTGAGAAAACAATAGTTTGGTTCGAGATAGTCAGCATGGCTTTGTGAGGAGCAGGTCATGCCTCGGAAATCGTATGCAATGCTGGCAGTTGCAGTCGAGTGAGATACATCAAGTACAATTAAGCAACTTTTGAATAGGCACATGGGCGATATTGCAACGAAGGGCATGTCGATTAGTCTGATTAAAAGTAGGATAAAAGGCCGAATGGCCTGTACTGTGTTGTACTGTTGTATGCTCTAAAGACAATATACCAATGACGATTCAGCAGTAATGGGAAAGCCTGGTGACATTCCTGCAAGGTATCTTGATGTTTCACACTCTTTGAATCAATAGTTAGGTTGAACTATGAAATGGCTGGAAGGAATATGTCGCAATGGGAGCTGTATAGGACCACGTAATAGGAACATCCATAAATATGCCAGGAATTTGAATAAACAATGATACACAATTCGGAATGAAGTCAAGTGTAGGTACCCAGTTAGAGACATAGGAAGAGATCAGCACTTTACAAAGTAGCAAGTGGAAGATAGGGTGGGGATAAAGATAAGGCCAGAATATGACCAAAATCCACACAGATTTTACGTGGACATGAAAATACATATTGTGTGTCCGCTGAAAGATGTGAGTTTGGAGAATAGTTGGAAGTACTATTCACAACTAAAGCTGCATGTATATTTCAGATATTCTTGGTGATGCCCAACTTATAATAGGCTGGAAGAGGTGGTGGTGTCAACATATGACATCTGCGGAGATGGAGGAGGCTTCAGTCGTGAAGGTGGAAAATAGTCTGCGAGCTGAACAATATATTGAGCTGTCCATGGCAGGAACAGGAGAATGGAGCTGACAATGTTCCATCTGCCAGTCCCTGTATTCCTACCATTGTTATCTGAGGAAGACTGGGAATAGCAGTTCGAATTGCAACCATGGGTGTGCATGTGTAATATAAGGGAGTATTACAAAGCTGACAACTGAAAGCTTCATAAATGAGACGAACTGGAACTTCAACCCTGATGCAACTTTGAAGGGAACCGTGATTATTGTCGTTGAGAGAATTGAAGTAGTAATGCTCGATATTAATTCTTAAACACCACGTATAGTAAAGACCAACTTAATATCAAGAAAATAATAATTTTGTGGTGCCGATGTTGGACTGGGTTGTACAAAGTTAAAAATCACACAACACCAGGTTATACTCCAACAGGTTTCATTGGAAGCACTCCAGCTTTCGGAGCGACGCTACTTCATCAGGTCATTGACCTACTCAATATCAAAAAAAGGGGAATTCCCTCAAGACAGAGTAGATATTATTGAAAGAGCCAAAACCTTACGGTATGATATTATGATGGCCTCTCTAGAAGTATGCGATCTTAGGGGTTATTAGTAATATTACATACTTCATGTTATGACGAAACATACCTCTATCAGATTGGCTAGATGTCAATTGAAAAAAAGGCCAAGGTCACTGCAATTTAAATATATAAACGTAAACGTCATGGAGAAATAAAACCTTCACGGAGAGGATACAGATATGAAAACGGAAAATGACTATCTGGCAAGTCCAATAACACATAGACAATAAACTATACCAATCGAATCTAAAAGTCGGGTCACACAAAAAGTGGAAAATGAACTCTCAATCAAGCTATTACGTATCAATGCAGACAAGCAAAAGTACCCTCATTCGATTTTTATTCCCGAAAATAATGCCCTGATGGAAAGCATATCTGTTGTAATGTCTGAACATTTCGTATTTTACAACGTTGTTGAGAACATTGCTGTACCTTCCAGCTAATGTCTTGATATCCTTCCAATATGCATGGTTATACAATCAGCTCATAAAAGCAAGACATGAGTCGTCATATAAAAGGACTAAACATCACTTCATAAGTCCCGTAATTGTTAATCAATCACATGGTTTGGAGTTAATCATAAGTTAAAAATTGTCTCGGGGAGACAAAGAAATTGTATTGCCTCACTCAATTTGGGAATGAATAACTACTGCAATAGTGAAGGACATGACCATGTACAAAGAATACAGAAATGATCAGAGGTATTGGCTCGCATTTTGCAGCAAATATAGGAGAATAATACAAAGCTGAAGGGCATAGAATGACTCATCTAAGGTTTGTGCAAAATGCACAAATCACAAGTAACCATATGTGTGTTTCTGTGAAAAACAAGATGACAAAGTCTGCTCCAAAAGCAACAAAATGTCGATGATACAAATGTGGACTGATAAAGATGTACAGTGCAGAAACAGACCATTCGGTTCAACTTGTCCATGCCGACCAGATACCCCAACCTAATCTAATCCCACTTGCCAGGAACCGGCCCATATCCCTATATTCATATACCCATCCAGATGTTATAATTGTAACAACCTCCACCATTTCCTCCACCACGTCATTCAATACACGCACCATCCTCTGCATGAAAAGGTTATCCTTTAGGTCTGTTTCAAATATTTCCACTCTCACCGTGAACATATTCCCTCTAGTTGTGGACTCCCGCCATCCCAGTGAAAAGACACAGCCTATTCACCCCATGCATGACCATCATGATTTTATGAAGCTCCACAAGCTCACCCCTCAGCCTCCGGTGCTCCAGAGAAAACAGCTGTACCCGTTTCAGCCTGTCTCACACGTAAAATGCATCAGAGCTGTGAGAGTTCTAAAGACCTTTGCAAGTGTAATGAAACTCTCAAATATTGTTAGGAAACGGAGGCATGTTGTCAAATTTTTCCTTTTTCACTCAATTATGCCATCGTTAGGGCCAACTTTAGCCTGCTTTAAATTTAAAAAAACGTCTTGGGCTTGAAATATTGGCCATCTAACATACTTTTTCACACAGACAATGATATTCCAAATGCGTGTCCATTTTCAACAACACAAAATATAATTACTTCACAGTATTGAACGGTACATCCCGTTCTCTTTTCTGTCTGGGATTACTGTAATGATGGGCAGGGAAACTGTTGACAAAATCTAGCTTTTCTTCAAAATGGCATGAAGGATTAAAGTACTAAAAGGGATACCAATCCAGAGAGACCTTGTGTACTGTGCACAAATGCATGCATAGGAATCAGTTGGCATAGAGCACACAGTTAATAATGCAATAAAACTATCAGTACTGGAAATAGTTATTGTATCAGGCAGTACATGTAGTTTAGAAAACAGGGTTACTGTTTCACCTTGATGAACATACATGACAACTGTCAAATGTTTGAGGTTCATGAAATGTTTAGTGAAGTTTGTGTTGGAAGCATTTAAAAAGAGTGTTCTGGATTTGGTCATTTACAGAAAATATTTAATATTACAACAATTCTTTCCACAAGGATGAAGTCAATGTTAACTGCAACAAAGAGAATGAAAAATACACCTCATGTGGAATGAGTGTGAAGAAATAAAACCAGAAGTCGTTAATTCTGTCAATCACGCCTTTTCCACCATTCGTTTATGATCTTTATGTGGCTTTAGCTTAACATTTCGCCCTTCCCTATAATGGAGCGACATCCTTGTCATTTCTGTAAAGAAAAAAGAGCCACAACAGCTCATAAACCTCTCACAAAAATAAATTTGCTTCATGCTCCAATTTATCCGGGCTATCCCTGGTCTCGAACAGTGACTCCTAGATTTTCCTGATGTGAAAACTTCCTGTCTATGCATTATTGATTCTATACTTCAGTAGTGGAGTGAGTGGGTATTCGAGGAGATCGATAGGCTGTTAATGAAAGTGATGCTCTGTCCGTGAATGTATCAAGCTCCTTGACTGTGGATGGAGAGCACCGTTGCAGCTAAGTCGAAAGTAACCAATTGCACTCATGACTTGAACATTTGAGATAATACTCAGACACTGCAGCATTTGTGACTTCTCAACAGGTCTTGCAGAGAATGTTTTTACTTGGTTATGATTAACAGTAACTCCTGGATAACTATACTCGGTGAAGACGGAGTGTGATTGACATCAATGGGCGCAGATTCTCTTCTTTCGTTTTAAAGATTGCTCTTGCCTGTCGTTTTTATAACACAAATGTTACTTCTGATAGAACTGCTCACTGCCTCACTGACTCAAATGCTGCCTTGATGTCAAATGCCGTCCCTCTTGGTTTTGAAGTTTATCATTTTTGTCATAGTCGAGAGGAAAGCTGGAGTGTCAGTTGACAACAACATATGTATACATATGTTTGTTTGTGTGTCTGCGTGTGTGCCTGTGTGTGCGTCTGTGTGTGTCTGTGTGTCTGCGTGTGTGTGTCTGCGTGTGGCTGTGTGTGTGTCGCTGTGTCTGTCTCTGTGTGTGCGTGTGTCTGTGTGTATATCTGTGCGTTTTTATCTGTGTGTGTGTCGCTCTGTTTGCGTTTGTCTGTGTGTGTCTGTGTGTGTCTGTGGGTGTTGCTGTGTGTGGCTTTGTGTGTGTGAGTGTCTGTGTATGTGTCTGTGTGTGTCGCTGCGTCTGTGTGGGTGTCGCTGTGTGTATGTCTCTGTATGTTTGTCCGTGTGCGTGTCACTGTGTGTGCGTGTGTCAGTGTGTGTGTGTGTAAATCTGGTTGTTCAACAATGACAGGTTCCTTGTCTTAACTTGCCCGAAGGGTATGTTGTCTTTATTTTATTTCAAGAGAGCAGAGGTTCCGATATGCCTAGAAATACCTACTTGAAAAGTTTTTAAGTGTTTAAAAAAGAAACATTTGTATATTAAAAGGGGAGCAGTCAGTTCTTCCTGTTAAGGATTTTTACTGTTTTTTTGGTTTTAGCAAGCAGTCTGTTGGAAGCTGCTGGTCTAAGAAAGTTTCGGGAAGAGAAGGCTCTCTGATTCTCCAGAGGTATTCTGGCTGACTCTCTCTGACATCTCTCCTGTACGAACCTGTGTTTAAAGTTTACTGTTTTTGACGACTGGTTTATTTATGGGATGTTTCACGCAGTCTTAACAGCTCTTTGGTTAATAGCTTTGTTGCGTCGGTTGGGTTTTCAAAAAGTTATGGCATTCTAACTTCGGTTATCTTTTGTCTGTGTGTAAATAAATTCTGTTTAGTTTAAAAATGAGTGATTTAAACAACTGCATCGCTCCTGAAATACCCATTTTGCACCCATTTAAAACAACTAGAAAGATTGAGCTACCTTCATGAAACCCTTTCCGGAGGGGTGGGGGCTGGCTTAGTCCATAAAAGTATCATAGGACTTCAGCCCTGGGCACCCCTTCTGATTTCCTTGTGGGAAAATATTTAGTACGAACTAACAGAACCTTCCTTCTCAGCATGAAAGAAATGCTCTAATTCCCCCTGAAAGCCTGCAATTCATCAGAATAGCTTGTACCGAGGCTCTTTACTCATGGGCATGTCACCTAGTAGTCAAATCAATTCCTGCTGCATTACAAATATCTGATTTGATAATGGTGTGGTCATAGTCCCTGAGTTTTTTTTTGTGGCTCAGAGGTTAGCCATCTCTTTGTTCTGGTATCTCCCTTTGAGTGTTGGAGGTCTACAAACGATCAATTACTTTTTGTCTTGCTGCTTCAATCAATTCATTTGATTTCATCTTAACTTCTTATTATCATATCAAAACTTGGTGGCTGTTTTTGTTTCTGTTATCCACGTTTCCCAACAACTTGCTCTTTTATCCATCTCTCTATCATGTCAGAAAATACTTTAATTCGACAACATTAAGCAGCCATTTGTGGGCCTGCTGAAGTCTTTGCTGTAACCTTTGTCGGCCATCCTTGATTTATCAGTACCCTTCTAAGAAACACCTCATTACTGTAGACACCGGCAATTTGCCCTCGACTGCGAGTCGACACACGGTCTCTGGAATTCCTCGTGCTATTGGATTAGCATCATAGTAAGAGGAGTAGTCACCAGTGAGATAAGATATATAAGCATTAAAATCGCCAGGCAAAGGTGATTTGTTAGAACTGCTGCATTTGTTTCTGTATCCTCATCGAGCATGCTTTAATTTCTATAATTTCAATTGGAAATATGCTTACTTATTTTCAGCCATTTATGTTCTGTGTTTTCTAACCTGATTCTTCAGGAATTTATTGCCCTCCATTTCAATGTCATTTTTTTGTCCCAACTTAATGCAGCCTTCAGCCCTGTCACAATGTGATTAGTCAAGGAAATCACCCAAACTCTGTTCCAAAGTGATCCATCTTTTCGACATGTGCCATAACCATCAGAGACACAACCAACGTTTTATTAATCCTTCTCCTGAACCAATTTCTGAGTCCAGCAATTATCTGACTTGTGCTTTCACTGAAGTATTTATCTACACACGGCAGTTTGAGTAACTTAGAGATTATAGCTTTGGGGACGCACTTCTTAATTTTCTTCCCTGATTCCTAAGTACTGAGTTCATGACCACATCCTTCACTCTACTTATGTTGTTGGTAGGGTTGTGGAACACAATTACTGGCTATCGACCAGCACGTTTCAGATGATCTTCAGCTTCACAATTCCATCCTTGATGTGTTTATTTGGAACACTGTAACACATTTTCAAACGATGTTGCCGATTGCAGCAAAAAAAAGCCTGTTCCAATAGCTAATGAACTACCTAGCTATTTTGAATATGCCAAACTTGCTCCTCCGTCATGTGCAGCTGGGACTTCCATGGTGATTTCAATCTGGCTCTTACCGAAGACCCTAGATATCTATCATACCTATCAGCATTTAGAACGGACGATTAGCGATAGTGAACAATGCACTCAAAGTATTTCCATACTAGCAACTCATGAAGCTTATTACTTACATCCTGCTGTTTCCACTATTGGCACCAGATACCAAATAGCCAATGTGACAGAGGAACGTGAAACAGTGCTCCAACACATAACAACTGCCATTATTTTTCCTTTTCACCAACTGCGAACTGCAACATTATAGAGTTCATATTCAAACCTTATTGAAGTGGAAATTTGTGCACCCAATTTGGCTCTGCCTGACTCATCATCCGAGAGATCGACGTACAGAAGACAGAGAGTGGGATTAGATGGAAAAATATCAGCTTGGAGCTCGGTGACCAGTGGTGTTCCACAGAAATCTGTTGTGGTAACTCTGCTCTCTGTGATTTTTATATATGACTTGGATGAGAAAGTGGAAGGGTGAGTTAGTAAGTTTGTCGATGACATGAAGTTTGGTGAATTTTTGAATAGTGTGGAGGGCTGTTATAGGTTGCAACGGGACGTTGAAAGGATGCAGAGCTGGGCTGAGACGGAGCAGACGAAGTTCAATCTGGTAAAATATTAAGGGATTCATTTTCGAAGTTCGAATTTGAATGTAGATTATTGGGTTAAAGCAGGAGTCTTGGCAGTGTAGAGGAACAGAGGGATCATGGAGTCAGCATCCAGAAATCCCTCAAACCTGACACCGACGTAGTTAGGATTGGTAAGAACGTGCATTGCATGTTAGCTTTCATGAACACGACGATTGATCTTAAACGCTGCGAGGTTATGCTGCAGGTCTAAAGAGTCCTGGTTAAACCACACTTGAAATATTGTGCTCAATTCTGGTCCCTTCATTCCAGGAAGGAAATGGAAGCTTAAAGAGAGAGCAGGAGATTTATTAGGATGCTGCCCAGACTGGAGGGCATGTCTTCTCAAGAAAGGTAGAGGGAACTCGGGATTTTCTCATTGCAGTGAAGAAGGATGAGAGGCCAGTTGATAGATAGACTGGATAGCCAGAGACATTGTTTTCCCAGGTTAGTTGGATCTTAGAATAAGATATACTTTGGGCACAACATCGAGGGCAGAAGGTCCTGTTCTGTGCTGCAGTGTTCTATGGTCCGTGTTGTACGTGATAAACTTCTTAATGGTACAAGTGCCTAGCACAATAACACCACTCTTTCTTAATTTGTGACAGCGCATTTGGTACAGATTTTGAGAAAGTTGTTTGATACTTCAACATGATTGTATGCAATGTGTTTGTGACAATGTAATATTTACACGTTGAGACCAAAACAAATCTGAGCTTGATCCTAAGTGTCGGCTCATTTCTTTTTATTCTTTTCGCGAAATCCTCTCGTGCCTATTAAATATATTGACTACTTTCATTATCCAAATATTAAACACCACAGAGATTTAAACTTTCTGTACAGCCAACGAATCAGGCAAAATTGTCTTTGCAGTTTTATCAAAGGAAGCACTGCTTGGCTCTGACCACTCAGATAAGGTCACGGTTCTCTTATGAAGGACAATACCTAAAGGAATGATCATTTTGGTGCAATGCCTGAACGCATAAAATAAACTCTTAACTGCATCAGAAGACAACAGCAACAAAGAATTCGCTGAACTAATCTCTTCGTCAGTTAAATTTGAAACATACTTGTGATTAGCCCCCGAGAGACTGACATTGGGTATAAATGTGACTGCTTTTTACTATTTGACAGAATAAATCAAAATCGACTGGTCGAAATGCATGTAACACCAACAGGCCTCACATTTGTTATTTACTATCCTATCCTAGCAGCTATTGGTGTCCCAGATAAGCTGGTTTAATGAATAACTTCCTATTCTTCATTACGAATGTTCCCATTTAATACCGGTGAATTAGTAAGATTCAGATACCAATTCTTCTGATTAAAAGTATATTACCTCTTAATTCCTCAATCGCCCTCTCAAACAATCTGTTAAAAATATCAATTTTTCAGGATTATGTTTTTTGTTGCTCTAACGATATTTTTGGCAGATTTCAATCCGATAAATTCCATAATTGAGGAGCATGATATTTTTCTATTACTTCCGGCAGTTTTGAAATGTTTTTGTTACAGCCTCTAAAGTGAATTTTCTTTAAAATAACTGAATAAAAAGATGCAACAGCTTTCAAGTGGCACGTTTTTTCTTCTTATGGATGTCGTTGCATGTACTGAATTATTTAGTTCGACTCATTTTCCACATCATCTCAGGAGATCTACATGCTCTGAATAATTTTCTTTCTGCAAGTAAAATTTGATTGCAGTATTTCATTGTTACCGAGGCTAAGTAATTATGTTACTGTGGGTTTGCTCCTCTTGGTGAAATGCAGAATTCAACCAGTTAGGGGCCAAGTAAAAAGTCGGACCTTAGGGTTAGCAAACTCCGGGTTGTTCCCAGTGCCATGTGCGAGTCAGAGTAGAAATGAAAGAATTAACAGAATGAAAGCGTGGCTTGAGAGCTTGTGCAGGAGGGAGGAGGTTCAGATTTTCAGGACATTGGGATCAGTTCTGGGGAAGGTGGAACTATTACATTTGGGCCAGACTGAAACCAATGTTCTTGAGGATGCTTTTGCTAACGCTGCTGAGGAGAATGGCAGGGGGATTCGAATCAAATGATGAGGCTAGTGGAGAGTAAGGAGGTAGTAACTAAAGCCTGTAAGGAACTAGACAAAGAAGTCAGCGTGACTAAGGGAAAGAGTAGGCAGGGAGCAGATGATGAATGCAAAGGGACAGGTGGTCTGAGGTGTATTTGTTTTATTCTGAGATGTTATCGGCGTCACGGTGGCTCAGTGGTTAGCACTGCTGCTAGTGATCTAGGCAGGGATCTAGGCTGCTTGCGTGGAGTTTGCACGTTCTCCCCGCGTCTGTGTCGGTTTCTGACGGGTGCTCTAGTTTTCTCCCAAAGTTCACAGATGAGCATGCCAGATCAATTGGCCATGCTAAAGTTCCTCTAGTGATAGGTTCGTTAGTCAGGGGGGAATGGGTCTGTGTGGGTTAATCTTCGGATGGTCAGTGTGGTCCTGCTGGATGGAAGGGCTGGTTTTCGTTCTGTAGGGAATCTAATCAAAGTGTAGTAGGTAAGGGAGTTGAACTTAGGTCTTGCATTTGCTCCAAGGATTATGGTATTATTGCTATTACTGAGACTTGGTTGAGGGAACTTCGTGATTGGCAACTAAATATGCCATGAATAAGACGCTTCAGGCAGGGCAGAGAGGAAGGTAAAAGGGGTGGAGGCGTTGCATTACTTGTCAGAAAGGATATCACAGCTGTGCTGAAGACAGTCAATTTGGGCAAAGATCAAAAATGGGAAGGATATGGAAACAATGTTGGGGCTGTATCACAGGCATCCCAACAGCAATCATGAAATAGAGGTATAAAGATGTAAACAGATTATGGGAAGATGTAGGAGCTTCAGAGTGGTGGTGATATGAGATTTTAATTTTACCAACATTGACTGGGTTTCACTTCTTATTAGAGGTGAAAATGGAGGAGGGTTTATAAGGAGTATCCAGTAGGGTTTTATACAACAGTATATAAATATTCCAAAGCGGAAAGGGGCCAAACTGAGACTGGTGTTGAGGTATGAACTCGACCAGGTGGTTGGCGTTTCAGTCGGGGATTACTTTGGGAATAGTGAGCACAATTCTGCAAGTTTCAGAATACCTATGGACAAAGACGAGATTGGTCCGAAAGGAAGAGTGCCAAATTAGGGGAAGGCCAGCTCTTGCGAAATTCGGCAGGAGCTGGATTGGGAGCAGCAGTTTGAAGGTAAATTCCCAATTGATATGCTGAAAGTATTTATCAAGAAATTGATCAGAGTGCAGGGCAGATTCATATCTGAGAAAATGAGGGATAGAAATGAAAAGATTATGGGACCATAGATAACAGGTGAAATTGTGAGACTAGCTAAGAGGAAAAAGGAAGCATACACAAGGTCTATGTGATTGAAAAAAGTCGAAGCTTTGGAAGAATATGCGGAAAGTAGGACTCATCTGAAACGAGGAATTAAGAGGGCTAAAAGGGGTCATCATATATCTTTAACAAATAGGGTTAAGGAAAATCGCAAAGCTTTTATTCGTATAAAAAGGAACAAGAAGGTAAATAAGAAAATGTTGGTATGCTCAATGACAAAAGAAGAAAGTTTTACGTGAAGTCAGAGAAAATGGCTGACGTTCTTAATGGTAAATTTGCATCAACAATGACCGAGGAGAGGGAAAAGTTGGATGTTGAGTTTATGGATAAACGTTTGATTTATCTCGATCAAGTCAGCTTTGGGAAGGAGGACGTTTGGGTATTCCAAAAGGCATTAAGGTGGACCGGCCTCCATGCCCAGATGGGATCTATCCCACGTTACTGAAGGAAGTAACACAGGAAATAGCCAGGACATTAACAGATATCTCTGCAGCATCGTTGAACACGGGTGAAGTACCACAATACTGGACAATTTGTAATGCTGTCCCCATGGTTCAGAAAGGTAGCAGGGATAATCCAGGTAACTACAGACCGGGGAGCCAAATGTCAGTAGTGGGGAAGCTGCTGGAGAAGATACGGAGTGATAGTATGAATTTGCATTTGGAAGAAATGGTCTTATCAGTGACAGCAGTGTGCATTTGTGCAGAGAAGGTAATGTCTTACCAACGTAATAGAATTTTCTGAGGAAGTGACCAAGTTTTAAATAAGGGAAGCGCCGTCGATGTCCTGGACATGGACAGCAGTGAGGGGTTTGATAAGACTCCCCAAGGTAGGCTGATGGAGAAAGTGAAGTGATATGGGGTCCAAGGTGTACTAGCCAGATGAATAGAGAACTCACTGAGCAACAGAAGACAAAGATTAACAGTGGGAATGAATTTCAAAAAATAGAGAACCGTGATCAGTGATGTTCCAGAGGGATCCATTTTGGAAATGCATAAAAGATCTGGAGGAATGCATAGGTGGACTGATTAGCAGGTGTGCAGATGACAGAAAGATTGGTGGAGTAGCGCTAGTGATAGGGACTCTCATAGAACGTGTCTGGATATTTCTAAAGAAATTGCAGCTGGAGTTCAATCCGGGCAAATGTGAAGTGATGTATTTTGAAAGATTCAAAGCAAGAGCGAAGTGTACAGTAAATAGAAAAACACTGGGGCAAATTGATGCACAGAGCGATCTGGGTGTTCGGATCCACTGTACCTGAAGATGGCAACTTAGGCAGATAGCGTCATCAATTTGGCATGCTTTCCTCCATCAGACCGAGTATTGAGTTCAAGAGTTGGCAGGTCAGATAACATTTGTCTCGGACTTTGGTTCGTCCCCATTTGGAAGACAGCATACAGTTCTAGTCGCTACATTACCAAAGTTCTGTTGATGTTTTGGAGAGGGTGCAGAGGAGGTTCACCAGAAATTTGCCTGAAATGGAGGGCGCCAGCTATGAAGAAACGTTGAGGAGATTACGATCAATTTCCTCAGAAAGATGGTAGTTGAGGCGTGACCTGATCTTGGTCGACAAAATCATGAGAGGTGTAGACAGGGTGGAGAGCAAGTAGCTTTTTCACCTGTGCAGGGGACTCAATTACACGGGGTCAATGAATTCAAGATGAAAGGAGAAATGTTTAAGGCAGATATGCATGTGAAGTTCTTTATGCCGAGGGCGGTAGGTTCCTGGAATACGTTGCCTGAAGAATTAGTAGACATGGGCACAATGGCGTCATTTAGGCTGCATTTAGAAAAATACATGAAAGTTCAGTGAGAAGAGGGATACAGATCCTAAGAAAATAGGTGACATGTTTATATCAATGATGTGAATCAACGCAGCATTCGATGGCTGATGGTACTGTATCTGTGCTGTAATTTTCTTTGTTCTTTCCTCTTTTTGTATATTTTCATCAATTTCAGCTAACTTAAAAGTGATTATCATCCTATCTCGAAGACGATGCGGCCTCTCAGGATGTATTACCTATTACCTGGTGTCCATGGCGGTGACAGATCTCCTGGTAATGATCACTGCTGTAATACTGAGTCGGATCGCTGGGATTTATTTTTCATCCAGTTTCCTTTCCATCACACCACTGTGCAGTCTTCGTTCTTCCTTAATATATGCAGCCATTGATAGTTCTGCCTGGTTAACTGTTGCTTTCACCTTTGACCGATTTGTTGCTATTTGTTGTTGGAAGCTTAAAATCAAATATTGTACCCAGAATACAGCAGCTCTAGTTATAGCTACCGTTTCCATTTTAAGCTGTATAAAGAATATATTTATATATTTTCTTTTTGAACCTACATACAAAGTTAACAATGTTCCCTGGTATTGCAGCATTAATTCCGAATTTTATGCTTCACTTGCATGTATTGCGTATGATTTGATTCGTACCATCTTAACACCTTGTCTCCCATTCATTCTGATTTTACTGCTCAATGCTCTCACCGTCAGACACATTCTAACTGCGAATAAAGCCAGGGAGAGACTTTGGACTCAGAGCAACAGAGAACATCAAAGTGACACAGAAATGGAGAAACGAAGAAAGTCCATGATTTTACTCTTTGCTGTTTCAGGAAGTTTTATTCTTTTGTATTCTGTATTTTTTGTCACAGTTCTCTATGTCCGAATTTCGAATGTCGCATATTCCTCAGGTTCGGACTTCACAGAATCAATATTTATACTAGAGGAAACTGGTTATATGCTTCAGTTTTTCAGTTCCTGCATCAACCCATTTATTTATGGTGGTACCCAACGAAAGTTCCGAGCAGAATTAATGAATGGGGTGAAGTACCTATTCAGTCTAATTGCTAAATTACATCAATTCTCAAGATAAGGGAACCACAATCTATTGAAGTGCATCACATAATTTGGCCACAAGAGGAGGTCAAAGGTTAAGAATCCTTCAACCAACAATTTACTTCCAGATGCCCAAAGCCTGCCCAACCTCTGAATAAGGCATGATTCGAACCTCAGCGGCATTGTCTCCACTTGCCTCAATGAAAGCAGTTTAAAGTAATTTGAATATTTTTGACAGCACCCGGGAGAATGTCACACAGTTGGTCGATGTGCGTATTCCCACATGTTCTTCCCTTCACTACATCAGTTAGCACAGTTTAACATCTCCAAAATTCATAACGAAATCAATGAAAGCTCCATAGACAACGTTTCTCATGCTCATGAACGCTATTGTTTCGGCGCACTTAGGATTTAGATACTTGAGAACACCATCACTGCAATTTCGCCTTCTAAGTATTAAAAATCCATTCTTAGATATTCTAGAATAGCATTCCACCGCTGGGGTCAAAATCGTCGAGCTCTTGCCCTCATCGCCAATTTGATACAACTGCACCATATGGACTTCTGCTTTACAATAAAACAGTTCACCACCGCTATTTTAAGAGCAACTGGAAATCTCCATAAATGCATGCCCAGCCAGCAACGACCATATCTTATACATAAAATAAGTACTGTCTCATAATATTCAGAAAATGTGAGATATTATGCCATGCTTTGAGTTTTGAAGTTCTGAAATGCAAAGGGCTCCCTGAGTTCACCTTATGGGAAAATCAGAACATATGTGCAACTATTGCAAGTAATTAGTAAAGTGCCTATTTCATCCGAATCATAACTTCATATGTATTCATTCCCTCGCAGTTACAAAATACTTCTGAATGGAGAAAACCAAACTAAACTTTTTGTCCTATCATTCGTTACTCAAGTGGACCAAATGTTCTTCTGAACACATCGGGGCTCCTTCTTCCCCTGCTGAAAGTGGGGTGTCTTTAACCTTTCTCATGATAACCGGCTTGGTCACTGAAAGTGTTTGCTTATCATTTTGTTCCAATCCATAACCACAAGGTGATTAATTACAATAAAGTTACTGGCCAAATATAAGTGCGACTTCAGAGTGATGAGTATTGAAAAATGTTCCCTCCCATTATGCCGTGACTTCTCTCATAAATTGGCAGATTTCTCTGGGTTTATTGTCTATCTGAAGTTTATTTTTGTGCATTTGCTAAGATTGTCATTTGTTTGTTTTCTTGTCAACCGGAAAGACCAGCCGATGTAATCTGATTCCATGACTGTTGTCTAGAACGCTCTCGATTCTGATTTAAATTGTGAAACTCACAACAAACCAGACACGTCCTTCCCACTAGCACTTTCCATATCTTAGTTTGATTCTTCTGTGCAGATCATGAGAAATATTTTATGTTGATTATATCTCGTAACACACAAGATAACGGAAGTACGCTAATTCCAACAAAATGTGACAAGTCTATAAGATTGTTTCTCATACTGAGGATGCATTAAATCAGTTTTCATAACAACAATTCCTTGATAAGCCTAACACGCATGCGTGCACACAAATTCCCTTATTTCACGTGGGAATTGGCAATTTGAATTTGTGACATTCAAATGCAGGGATACGCGCTGAGGGCAGGCAGAATGGATTAGTTTAATATGGCGCCATGCTCGGTACAACGGTGAGCTGAAGGACCCATTACTGTATTGTACGGGTCTCTGTTTTTTGATCTAAGCACCGTCATTGCCATCCAATTGTATTTGCAACTCTAAATTCCTGATTGTTAGCTTCTATTTGCATGCACTAAACAGTTTTAAAACAAAAAAAGCCACTGGTTTCCTGTTGGAGTATCCATCTTAACTATGTTTAAGTTGCTTGTTGTCACTCTGCAGGCAAATAAATGCTTTTTGACTGGACAGGTGTCCCACTTTTTAGTATGCACATTGACATATATGACTATAGATGGTGACTCCAGTTCAAAGTTATGTCACATGTTATGTTTAATTAAGAATGGAGAAGTTGATGCAAAATACGTTATTATCGTTTAAAATCCTTTCATCCTGTTTGTATTTGCTAAGGAGCACAATCCATATTCTGTCAGTTCAAGGTGTCATTGTAATCATTTGTTTGTAGTACAATCATTTTCTTAGTAACAAGGGAATGACACTAACTCTTGAGAGAAAATGAATTTAACGTGTGTATGGCAGAGCTGAGAAAATTGCTAACTTTATGAATAACTTCATTATAAATCCGTTTCCCTGGAGGATACAGACATTTCAAACAAGAACGTTGTTTGACCTTAATACAACAAAAATATTAATCCAGGAAATCATCCCCAAGTAGGGATGCCGTCCATATGGCTACAGGTCAAGTGATCCATTTCACATAAAAGTTTATGCAACGGACATGATAGCAAATAAGAATTAAACAAAAAAACAGGAAAAATCCATCTGCTAGCATCCACGGATTGTTGCATGATTATAAACATGAAAAAAGTAACAAAAGACATAAAATGTGGAGCCTGTTGAGGAAGCACTTGCTGATAATGCTACACAGGATTGTCCGAGGAAGGGAAGGAAGGAGTGGTAGGTTGAAACAACATTAGCTAACAATGGATGTTGAACATCTTGTCAAGAGGAAGAAGGAAACTTGCCTAATGTTGAGTAGGCAAGAAACAAACATGGCTTTAGAGAGTTGCAACGTAGACAGAACGGAACTGAAGAATGGACTTAGAGAGCTGGAAGGGGTTTGGAAAAGCTTTAGCAAGTAGGATTAAAGGAAAATCCTAAGGCTTTCTAAACTTATGTAAGGAGCAAGATGGTCTGAGTGAGGGCAAGGCCACTCAGAGATAGTGGAGGGAACGTGCGTTTGGAGTCGAAGGAAGTAGGGGAGGTCCTCAATGAATACTTTTCTTCAGCATTCACGATGGGAAGGGACCTTGACGTTTCTGAGGACAGCTTGAAACTCACTGATATGCCAGAACAACTTGATGTGAAGAAGGAGGATGTGCTGAAAAGTTTGGAATATTTAAAGATAGATAAGTTCCCTGAGTCAGATGGGATACAGGAAAATTGAGAACTGCAGATGGTGGAGATCAGAGTCAAAGAGCGTGGTGCAGAAAAAGCATAGTCGGTCAGGCAGCATCCGAAGACAGAAAAGTCGAAGTTTCTACCATAAGCTCTTCATACGGAAGAGATTGCTGCAGCTTTGGTGATAATCTTTACCTTCTCACTGTCCACTGGAGTATTCCCAGATGATTGGTGGCTCGAAAATGTTATTACCCTGTTCAAAAAAAGTAGTTGGGATAACCCCAGGAATTACAGACAGGTCAGTCTTACGTCAGTGGTTGGCAAAGTATTCAAGGAGATTCTGAGAGTAAAAAATGAGGTCTGCAGATGCTGGAGATCACAGCTGCAAATGTGTTGCTGGTCAAAGCACAGCAGGTTAGGCAGCATCTCAGGAATAGAGAATTCGACGTTTCGAGCATAAGCCCTTCATCAGGAATAAGAGAGAGAGAGCCAAGCCGGCTGAGATAAAAGGTAGGGAGGAGGGACTAGGGGGAGGGGCGATGGAGGTGGGATAGGTGGAAGGAGGTCAAGGTGAGGGTGATAGGCCGGAGTGGGGTGGGGGCGGAGAGGTCAGGAAGAGGATTGCAGGTTAGGAGGGCGGTGCTGAGTTGAGGGAACCGACTGAGACAAGGTGGGGGGAGGGGAAATGAGGAAGCTGGAGAAATCTGAATTCATACCTTGTGGTTGGAGGGTTCCCAGGCGGAAGATGAGGCGCTCCTCCTCCGGCCGTCGTGTAGTTGTGTTCTGCCGGTGGAGGAGTCCAAGGACCTGCATGTCCTCGGTGGAGTGGGAGGGGGAGTTAAAGTGTTGAGCCACGGGGTGATTGGGTTGGTTGGTTCGGGCGGCCCAGAGGTGTTCTCTGAAGCGTTCCGCAAGTAAGCGGCCTGTCTCACCAATATAGAGGAGGCCACATCGGGTGCAGCGGATGCAATAGATGATGTGTGTGGAGGTACAGGTGAACTTGTGGCGGATATGGAAGGATCCCTTGGGGCCTTGGAGGGAAGTGAGTGTGGAGGTGTGGGCGCAAGTTTTACATTTCCTGCGGGTGCAGGGGACGGTGCCGGGGGTGGCGGTGGGGTTGGTGGGGGGTGTGGATCTGACAAGGGAGTCACGAAGGGAGTGGTCCTTGCGGAACGCTGATAGGGGAGGGGAGGGAAATATATCCTTGGTGGTGGGGTCCGTTTGGAGGTGGCGGAAATGGCGGCGGATAATACGTTGTATGCGCAGGTTGGTGGGGTGGTAGGTGAGAACCAGTGGGGTTCTGTCTTGGTGGCGGTTGGAGGAGCGGGGCTCAAGGGCGGAGGAGCGGGAAGTGGAGGAGATGCGGTGGAGGGCATCGTCGATCACGTCTGGGGGGAATCTGCGGTCCTTGAAGAAGGAGGCCATCTGGGTTGTGCGGTGTTGGAATTGGTCCTCCTGGGAGCAGATGCGGCGGAGACGAAGGAATTGGGAATATGGGATGGCGTTTTTACAGGGGGCAGGGTGGGAGGAGGTGTAGTCCAGGTAGCTGTGGGAGTCAGTCGGTTTATAATAGATGTCTGTGTTGAGTCGGTCGCCCGAGATAGAAATGGAAAGGTCTAGGAAGGGGAGGGAGGAGTCTGAGACAGTCCAGGTGAATTTCAGGTCGGGATGGAAGGTGTTAGTAAAGTTGATGAACTCTTCAACCTCCTCGTGGGAGCACGAGGCAGCGCCGATACAGTCATCGATGTAGCGGAGGAAAAGGTGGGGGGTGGTGCCAGTGTAGTTGCGGAAGATGGACTGTTCCACATATCCTACGAAGAGGCAGGCATAGCTGGGGCCCATGCGGGTGCCCATGGCAACTCCTTTAGTTTGGAGGAAGTGGGAGGATTGAAAAGAGAAGTTATTCAGGGTGAGGACCAGTTCAGTCAGTCGAAGGAGGGTGTCAGTGGAAGGGTACTGGTTAGTGCGGCGGGAAAGGAAGAAGCGGAGGGCTTTGAGTCCTTCGTGATGGGGGATGGAGGTGTACAGGGACTGGATGTCCATAGTGAAAATAAGGCGTTGGGGACCGGGGAAGCGAAAATCCTGGAGGAGGTGGAGGGCGTGGGTGGTGTCCCGAACGTAGGTGGGGAGTTCTTGGACTAAAGGGGACAGGACCGTGTCGAGGTATTGGGAGATGAGTTCGGTGGGGCAGGAGCAGGCTGAGACAATGGGTCGGCCGGGGCAGGCAGGTTTGTGGATTTTGGGCAGGAGGTAGAAACGGGCGGTGCGGGGTTGTGGGACTATGAGGTTGGAGGCGGTGGATGGGAGATCCCCTGAGGTGATGAGGTCCTGGATGGTCTGTGAGATGATGGTTTGGTGGTGGGAGGTGGGGTCGTGGTCAAGGGGGCGATAAGAGGAGGCGTCCGCGAGCTGGCGTTTGGCTTCAGCGGTGTACAGGTCAGTGCGCCAAACTACCACCGCGCCTCCCTTGTCTGCGGGTTTGATGGTGAGGTTGGGATTGGAGCGGAGGGATTGGAGGGCTGCACGTTCTGAGGGTGAGAGGTTGGAGTGGGTGAGAGGGGTGGACAGGTTGAGTCGGTTGATGTCACGGCGGCAGTTGGCTATAAAGAGGTCGAGGGCGGGTAGGAGGCCTGCACGGGGTGTCCAGGTGGATGGGGTGTGTTGGAGGCGGGAGAAGGGGTCGTCAGAGGGTGGGCGGGAGTCTTGGTTGTGAAAGTAGGCACGGAGGCGAAGGCGGCGGAAGAATTGTTCAATATCTCGCCGCGTGTTGAACTCATTAATCCGAGGGCGTAGGGGAACGAAGGTGAGGCCCCTGCTGAGGACTGATCTTTCATCCTCAGAGAGGGGGAGATCTGGAGGGATGGTGAAAATCCGGCAAGGCTGGGAGCTAGGACCTGGTGTGGGACTGGAGCTGGAGCTGGAGCTGGGGGCGGGGACAGAGATCGAAGTAGGGGCGGAGTTAGACGTGGTGACGTTGCTCGACGTGGGGGCGGGGTCATGCGTCGTGACGGAAATAAGCGTGGGGGCGGGGTTACGTGAAGCGACGGGAGATGGCGTGGGGGCGGGGTTATGGGCGGGGTTATGCGTAGTGACGAAAGACGGCGTGGGGGCGGGGAAACCTGAGGATTTGTGCTCCTGCAGGTTAGTGATGTCAGTGGGGGCGGAAGTGGCTGCGTCGACGGCAACCGGAGGGGCGGAAATGGTTGCGGCGACGGAGGAGTGGTGGTCATTCCCGGTGGCCGCGTGGGTCGCGGGTCCGTCGGCGATTGTGGAAGCGGTTGTGTGTGTGGTGGTCACCGGGGCAGTTGTAGGGGCGGCGATCGCGGGGGCTCCGAGGTCGGTGGGGGCGGAAGTGACGTCACGGTCGGCGGCGGCCTTTGGTGCCGCGGGCGCTGTGGAGGCCACATGTGTAATGGCGTCCGACAGGCCTGTGGAAGATTCTGGAATAGTTGAGGGGCCACGAGTGTGGGGGTAAGTACATGAAAGTTTTTGGTACTTACTGTCTTTAATCTCTGATAGGGCTAGGAAGAACTGTTTGTTGAGTTTGTGGATTCTTCTGTAGATGAAGAACAGCAGGGGTCCTTTGCAGGTCTGTGAGAGTGCTGTCCTGAGCTGGGATAGGGCTGATTGCAGAGAGTGTAAGTGGCGACGCATGGCTGCAAGGGTGGAGCGGAGGATCCGGAGGGAGGTCTGTTGCTGGAGGCTTCGGATTTGTTGTAGGTACAGGTTGTCCTGGTTGGGTCCAAATTTTGTTGGTTGGAATGTAGTTCGGAGTCCGCCGCATCTGCTCCCAGGAGGACCAATTCCAACACCGCACAACCCAGATGGCCTCCTTCTTCAAGGACCGCAGATTCCCCCCAGACGTGATCGACGATGCCCTCCACCGCATCTCCTCCACTTCCCGCTCCTCCGCCCTTGAGCCCCGCTCCTCCAACCGCCACCAAGACAGAACCCCACTGGTTCTCACCTACCACCCCACCAACCTGCGCATACAACGTATTATCCGCCGCCATTTCCGCCACCTCCAAACGGACCCCACCACCAAGGATATATTTCCCTCCCCTCCCCTATCAGCGTTCCGCAAGGACCACTCCCTTCGTGACTCCCTTGTCAGATCCACACCCCCCACCAACCCAACCTCCACCCCCGGCACCTTCCCCTGCAACCGCAGGAAATGTAAAACTTGCGCCCACACCTCCACACTCACTTCCCTCCAAGGCCCCAAGGGATCCTTCCATATCCGCCACAAGTTCACCTGTACCTCCACACACATCATCTATTGCATCCGCTGCACCCGATGTGGCCTCCTCTATATTGGTGAGACAGGCCGCTTACTTGCGGAACGCTTCAGAGAACACCTCTGGGCCGCCCGAACCAACCAACCCAATCACCCCGTGGCTCAACACTTTAACTCCCCCTCCCACTCCACCGAGGACATGCAGGTCCTTGGACTCCTCCACCGGCAGAACACAACTACACGACGGCCGGAGGAGGAGCGGCTCATCTTCCGCCTGGGAACCCTCCAACCACAAGGTATGAATTCAGATTTCTCCAGCTTCCTCATTTCCCCTCCCCCCACCTTGTCTCAGTCGGTTCCCTCAACTCAGCACCGCCCTCCTAACCTGCAATCCTCTTCCTGACCTCTCCGCCCCCACCCCACTCCGGCCTATCACCCTCACCTTGACCTCCTTCCACCTATCCCACCTCCATCGCCCCTCCCCCTAGTCCCTCCTCCCTACCTTTTATCTCAGCCGGCTTGGCTCTCTCTCTCTTATTCCTGATGAAGGGCTTATGCTCGAAACGTCGAATTCTCTATTCCTGAGATGCTGCCTAACCTGCTGTGCTTTGACCAGCAACACATTTGCAGCAAGGAGATTCTGAGAGACAGGATGTATGATTAGTTGGAATACAATAGTTTGATTCGAGATAGTCAGCATTACTTTGTGAGGAATATGTTATGCCTCGCAAATCTTATGCAATGCTGGCAGTTGCAGTCGAGTCAGATACATCAGCGACAATGAAGCAACTTTTGGATAGGCACATGGAAATAGTGCAATGAAGGGTATGTCGATTAGTCTGATTTAAAGTAGGAAAAAAGGCAGAATGGCCTGTACTGTGTTGTACTGTTCTATGCTCTAAAAACAATATAGCAATGACAATTCAGCAGAAATGGGAAAGCGTGGTGACATTCCTGCAAGGTATCTTGATGTTTCATCAGCCAGCCAAAACAATAACTCATGATTCACACACTTTGAACCAATGGTCAGGTTGAACTGTGAAATGGCTGGAAGGAATAAGTGGCAATGGGAGCGGTATAGGACCACTTAATAGGAACATCCATCAATATGTCAGGAATTTGAATAAACAATAATACACGATTCGGAATGAAGTCAATTGTAGGTACCCAATTAAGGACATAGGAAGAGATCAGCAGTTTACAAAGTAACAAGTACCAGGAGTGGATGATTGGGTAGGGATAAAGATAAGGCCAGAATATGACCAAAGTCCACACAGATTTTACGTGGACATTATAATAACTGTTATGTGTACGCTGAAGATGTGAGTTTGGAGAATAGATGTTAATACTATTCACGACTAAAGCTGCATGTAGATTCCAGAAATCTTGGTGATCCCCGACTTATGGTAGGCTGGAAGAGGGGGTGGTGTCAACATCTTACATCTGCGGAGATGGAGGAGGCGTCAGTGGTGAAGGTGGAAAATAGTCTTTGAGCTGAACAATATAATGAGCTGTCCATGGGTGGAACAGGAGAATGGAGCGGACAATGTTACATCTGCTAGTCCCTGTTTTCCTATCACTGTTATCTGAGGAAGACTGGGAATAGCTGTCCGAATTGCAACCATGGGTGTGCATGTGTAATATAAGTGAGTATTACAAAGCTGACAATTGGAAGCTACATAAATGAGACGAATTGGAACTTCAACCCTGATGCAACTTTGAAGGGAATCTGGACATTGTAGGGGTGTATGACATGATCGTCGATTTGGGTGTTGGTTATTAGCTGCATGAAACTAGCTTGTGCACCTCCGTTCACACTCACTACACAAAAAAAAAATGTTGCAGCATCATTACAACTGATAGAAAGGTGTACCCAATTCCCTCTATTCCTTTGGAAGCCATGTGTTACTACGGCCAGTCTTGTCAAAAATTATGTAAAATTTTCATTGGGAGACTTGAAGAAGAAATGTAAGATACTAATTCTTAAACACCTACTGTATATTAAAGAACTACTGAATATCAAAAAAATAATAAGTTGGTGATGCCGGTTTTGAAATGGTGTGTGCAAAGTTAAAAATCACACAACCCCAGGTTATAGTCCAACAGGTTTAATTGGAAGGACTCTACTTTTCAGAGCGACGCTACTTCATCAGGTGATTGACACAATCGTCTGATGAATGAGCGTCGCTCCGAAAGCTAGTGTGCTTCCAATTAAGCCTGTTGGACTATAACCTGGTGTTTTGTAATTTTTAACTCATAAAATAATAGTGGACTTCCATCGACAGACTAGATATCATGGGAAGAGCCAAAACATTACGATATGATATTATGATGGCCTCTCGATAAGTATACTATCTTAGGGTTATTAGTAATATTACATACTTCATGTTATGACTAAACATACCTCTATCAGATTGGCTAACTGTCAATTGAAAATAAAAGGCCAAGGTCACTGGAATTTAAAAATATGATCGTAAACGTCATGGAGAAATAAAACCTTCACGGAGAGCATACAGATATGAAAACGGAAAATGACTATCTGGCAAGTCCAATAACACATAGACAATAAACTATACCAATCGAATGGAAAAGGACGGTCACACAACAAGGGGAAAATAAACTCTCAATCAAGCTTTTGAGTATCAATGCAGACAAGCAAAAGTACCCTCATCCGATTTTTATTCCTGAAAATAATACCCTGTTAGAAAGCTTATCTGTTGTAATGTCTGAACATTTCGTAACTTACAACGTTGTTTAGAACGTAGCTGTACCTTCCACCTAATGTCTTGATACCTTTCCAATATGCATGGTTAAACAACCAGCTCATGAAAGCAATGCATGTGTCGTCATATAAAAGGATCAAACATCACTTCGTAAGTCCCGTTGTGGTTTATCAATCATTTAGTTTCACAGTGAATATTAAGTTAAAAAGTGTCTCAGGGAGACAAAGAAATTGTGTTGCCTCACTCAATTTGAGAATGAATAACTACTGGAATAGTGAAGGACATGGCCATGTACAAAGAATACAGAAATGATCAGAGGTATTGGCTCTCCTTTTGTAGCAAATATAGGAGAATAATAAAAAGCTGAAGGGCATAGAATGACTCATGTAAGGTTTGTGGATAATACACAAATCACAAGTGACCATACGTGTGTTTCTGTGAAAAAATAAGATGACAAAGTCTGCTCCAAAAGCAACAAAATGTCGATGACAGAAATGTGGGCTCATAAAGATGTACAGCGCAGAAACAGACCATTCGGTTCAACTTGTCCATGCCGACCAGATACCCCAACTTAATCTAATCCCACTTGCCAGCACCCGGCCCATATCCCCCTATTCATATACCCATCCAGATGTTGTAATTGTAACAGCCTCCACCATTTCCACCACCAAGTCATTCCAAACACGCAATATCCTCTGCATGAAAAGGTTACCCTTTAGGTCTCTTTCAAATATTTCCACTCTCACCGTGAACATATTCCCTATAGTTCTGGAATCACGCCACGCCAGTGAAAAGCCACAGCCTATTCACCCTATGCATGACCATCATGATTTTATGAACCTTCACAAGGTCACCCCTCAGCCTCCGGTGCTCCAAGAAAACAGCTGTAGCCTTTTAAAACTGTCTCACACGTTAAATGCATCAGAGCTGTTAGAGTTCTAAAGATCTTGGCAAGTGTATTGAAATTCTCAAACATTGTTAGGAAACGGAGGCATGTTGTCAAATTTTTCCTTTTTCACTCACTCGTGCAAATGCCAACGTTAGGGCCAACTTTAGCCTGCTTTAAATTTAAACATGTCTTTGGCTGGATATATCAGACATCTCACATACGTTGTCACACAGACAATGATATTCCAAATTAGTGTCCATTTTCAACAACACAACACATAATTATTTAACAGTATTTAACTGTAGTTCCCTTCACTTTTCTGTCTAAGAATTACCGTAATGAACGTCAGGAAAACCGTTGACAAAATCTAGCTTTTCTTCAAAATGGCATTGAGGATTATGAAAATAAAAGGGCTATCACTCCAGAGAGACCTTGGGTACTGTGCAAAAATGCATGTAGAGGAATCTGATGGCATAGACCACACAGTGAATAACGCAATAAAACTATCAATACTGGAAATAGTTATTGTATCCGGCAATATATTTAGTTTAGAAAACAGTGTTACTGTTTCACCTTGATGAACATACGTGACAACTTCAAATGTTTGAGGTTCATGAAACGTTTAACAAAGTTTGTGTTGGAAGAATTTAAAAAGAGTGTTCCGGATTTCATCATTTACAGGAAATATTTAATACTGCAATAATTCTTTCCACAAGGCTCAAGTCAATGTTAACTGCAACAAAGAGAATGAAAAATACACCTCGTTTGGAATGAGTGGGAAGAAATAAAATCAGAAGTCGTTAATTCTATCAATCACGCCTTTTCCACCATTCATTTTTGATCTTTCTTTGACTTTAGCTTAACATTCCGCCCTTCCCAATAATAGTTCGGCATCCTTGTCATTTTTTTTCAAGAAAGAAGAGTCACAACAGCTCAGAAGGATCTGACAAAAATAAATTTGCTTCATGCTCCATTTTAACCGGGCTATCCTGGTTTAGAACAGTGAGTCCTAGATTTTCCGGATGTGTAAACTTCCTGTCTGTGTCTGATTGCTTCTGTACTGCAGTAGTGGAGGGAGTGGGTATTGGAGGAGATCGATAGGGTGGTAATGAAAGTGGTGCTCTGTCAGGGAATGTACCAAGCTCCTTGACTGTTGATGGAGATCTCCCTTGCAGCTAAGTGGAAAGTAACCCATTGCACTCATGACTTAAACATTTGAGAGAATACAGAGACAGTGGTGGGACTGTAGCATTTGTGACTTCTGAACCGTTCTTGCGGATAATGTATTTACTTGGTTATGATTAACAGAAACTCCGAGATAAATATACTCAGTGAAGACAGAGTGTGATTGACATCAATGTGCGCAGATTCTGTTCTTTCATTTTAAAGATTGCTCTTGCCTATCGTTTTTATAACACAAATGGTACTTCTGACAGATCTGCTCGCTGCCACACTGACTCAAATGCTGCCTTGATGTCAAATGCAGTCCCTCTTGGTTTTGAATTTTATCATTTTTGTCATCGTTGAGAGTAAAGCTGGAGGATCAGTTCACAACAACATACATATATATATATATGTTTGTGTGTCTTTGTGGCTATGTGTCTGTGTGTGTGCTTGTGTGTGCGCCTGTGTGTGTCTGTGTGTGCTCGTGTGTCTGCGTGTCTGTGTCTGTGTGTGTCGCTGTGTGTGTTTGTGTGTGTCTGTGTGCGTATCTCTCTGTGTGCGTGTGTCTCTGTGTGGGTCGCTGTGTCTGTGTGGGTGTCGCTCTGTATGCTTGTGTCTGTGTGTGCCTGTGTGTGTGTGTGTGTGTGTGTGTGTGTGTGTGTGTGTGTGTGTGTGTGTGTGTGTGTGTGTGTGTGTGTGTGTGTAAATCTGCATGGTCCACAATGACAGGTTCCTTTGTTTGATTAAGTTTTCTTTCTTGTCTTAACTCGCCCTAAGGCTATGTTTTCTTTATTTTATTTCAAGAGAGCAGAGGTTCCGATATGTCTGGAAATACCTACTTGAAAAGTTTTTCAGGATTTAAAAAAGAAACATTTATATATTAAAAGGGGAGCAGTCAATTCTTCCTGTTCAGGTTTTTTACTGTTTATTTTTGGTTTTAGCAAGCAGTCTGTTGGAAGCTGCTGGTCAAAGAAAGTTGCTGGAGGAGAAAGATCACTGATTCTATAGAGGTTTTCTGGCTGACTCTCTCTGGCACCTCTCCTGTACGAACCTGTGTTTAAAAGTAACTGCTTTTGCCAACTAGTTTATTTATGGGATGTTTCACGCAGTCGCAACAGCTTTTTGCTTATTTGCATTGTTGCGTCGGTTGGATTTTCAAACAGTTATGGTATTCTAACTTCAGCTTTGTTTTGTCTGTGTGTCAAAAACACTGTTTAGTTTAAAAATGAGTGTTTAAAACAACTGCATCGCTCCTGAAATATCCATTTTGCACCCGTTTAAAACAACTAGAAAGGTTGAGCTACCTTCATGAAACCCGTTGAGGTGGGGTGGGGACTGGCTTAATCCATTACAGTATCATAGGACTTTAGATCTGGGCACCACTTCTGATTTCCTTGTGTGAAAATATTTAGTCCGAACTAACAGAATCTTCTTTCTCAGCATTAAAGAAATGCTCTAACTGCCCCCACAAGCCTGCAATTCATCAGAATAGCTTGTAACGAGGCTTTACTAACGGACGTGTCACCTAGTAGTCAAATCAATTCCTGCTGCATTACAAATATCTTATTTGATAATGGTGTGTTCATAGTGCCCAAAGGTTTTTTCGTATTTCTCACAAGTTAGCCACCTCTTTGTTCTTTTATCAACTTCGACTGTTGGAGGTTTACCAACGATCAATTATTTTTTGTCTTGCTGCTTCAGTCAATTCATTTGATTTCATCTTAACTTCTTATTATCGTATCAAAACATGGTGGCTGTTTTTGTTCCTGTTGTCCACGTTTCCCAACAACTTGCTGTTTTATCCATCTCTCTATCATTTCAGAAAATACTTTTATTCGGGAACATTTAGCAGCCATTTATAGGACAGCTGAAGTCTTTGTCTGTTACTTTTGCCTGCCAGCCTTGATTTAACAGTACCCTTCTAAGTAACACCTTATTACTGTAGTCTCCGGCAATTTGCCATTGACTGAGAGTCGACTCACTGTCCCTGAAATTCCTCAGGCTATTGGATTAACACATTGAAAGAGGAGTAGTCACCAGTGACATAAGCTATATAACTGTTAAACACGCCATGCAAAGGTCATTTGTTAGAACTGCTGCATTTGTTTCTGTGTCCTCATCTTGTTTGCTTTAAGTTCTATAATTTCAAATGGCAATATGCTTACTTATTTTGAGCCATTTATGTTCTGTGTTTTCTCACCTGATTTTTCTGGAATTTGTTGCCCTCCATTTCAAAGTCATTATTTGTCCCAACTTAATGCAGCCTTCAGTCCCGTCACAATGTGATTAGTCAAGGAAATCATCCCAAATCTGTTCAAAAGTGATCCACCTTTTCGACATGTTCCATAACCATCAGAGACACTACCAAAGTTTTATGAATCCTTATCCTGAACCAATTTCTGAATCCAGCAATTATCTGACTTATGCTTTCACTTCAGTATTTATCTACACACGGCAGTCTGAGCAACCTAGAGATTATCGCTTTGGGGGCACACTTCCGAAATTTCTTCCCTGATTCCTAAGTACTGAGTTCATGACCACATCCTTCACTCTACTTATGTTGTGAGTAGGGTTGTGGAACACAATTACTGACAGTCCACCATCACGTTTCAGATACTCTTCAGCTTCACAATTCCATTCTTGATGTGTTTATTTGGAACACTGTACCACATTTTCAAACGATGTTGGCGATTGCAGGGGGAAAAAAAAGCCTGTTCCAATAGCTTTCTTTCTTGTCTTAACACGCCCTTAGGTTATGTTGCCTTTGTTTTATTTCAAGAGATCAGAGGTTCCGATCTGTCTGAAAATACCTACTTGAAATGGTTTTAAGTATTTCAAAAAGAAAATGCATATTAAAAGGGGAGCAGTCAATTCTTCCTGTTAAGGTTTTTTTTAACTTTTTTTGGTTTTAGCAAGCAATCTGTTGGAAGCTGTTTGTCAATTGTTAGACCTGCTGCATCTGTTTGTGTGTCCTCATCTAGTGTGCTTTAATTTCTATAATTTCAAATGGAAATATGTTTACTTATTTTCAACCATTTATGTTCTGTGTTTTTTCACCTGATTCTTCCGGAATTTGTGGCCCTCCATTTCAAAGTCATTTTTTTTTGTCCCAATTTAACGCAGCCTTCAGTCCCGTCACAATGTGATGAGTCAAGGAAATCACCCCAACTCTGTTCAAAAGTGATCCATCTTTTCGACATGTTCCATAACCATCAGAGACACAACTAAAGTTTTATTAATCCTTCTCCTGAATCAATTTCTGAATCCAGCAATTATCTGACTTATGCTTTCACTTCAGTATTTATCTACACACGGCAGTCTGAGCAACCTAGAGATTATCGCTTTGGGGGCACACTTCTGAAATTTCTTCCTTGATTCCTAAGTACTGAGTTCATGACCACATCCTTCACTCGACTCATGCTGTTAGTAGGGTTGTGGAACACAATTACTGGCTGTTGGCCATCACGTTTCAGATGCTCTTCAGCTTCACAATTCCATTCTTGACGTGTTTGTTTGGAACACTGTAACACATATTCAAACGATGTTGGCGATCGCAGGAAAAAAAAATGCCTGTTCCAATACTTGATGAACTACTTAGCTTTTTTGAATATGCCAAACTTGCTCCTCGGTAATGTGCAGCTGGGACTTCCATGGTGATTTCAATGTGGCTCTAACCGAAGACACTAAATATCGATAATACTTATCAGCATTTAGAACTGAAGATTAGCGATAGTGAACAATGCACTCAAAGGATTTCCATACTAGCCACTCATGAAGCTTATTACTTGCAGCCTGCTGTGTTCACTGTTGGCACCAGTTGCCAAACAGCCAAAGTGACAGAGGAACGTGGAACGGTGCTCTTGGGCAGAACAATTGTCATTATTTTTCCTTTTCACCAGCAGCTAACTGCAACATATTAGAGGTCATATTCGAACCTCATTGAAGTGGAAATTGGTGCACCCCATTTGTCTCTGCCTGACTCATCACCCTAGAGATCGAAGTACAGAAGACAGAGGTGGGATTAGGTGGCAAAGCGTCAGCTTGGAGCTCGGTTACGAGTGGTGTTCCAAAGGAACCTGTTGTAGTAACTCTGCTCTCTGTGATTTTTATAAACGAATTGGATGAGGAAGTGGAGGGGTGAGTTAGTAAGTTTGTCGATGGCATGAAGTTTGGTGGAGTTATGAATAGTGTAGAGGGCTGTTATACGTTGCAACGGGACGTTGTAAATATGCAGAGCTGGGCTGAGACGTAGCAGAAGAAGTTTAATCTGGAAAAGTATTAAGGGATTCATTTTCGAACTTCTGATTTGAATGTAGATTATAGGGTTAAAAACAGGACTCTTTGCAGTGTAGCGGAACAGAGGGATATTGGAATTCGCATCCATAAATCCCTCAAACCTGATATCGACGTTGTAAGGATTGGTAAGAACGTGCATTGCATGTTGGCTTTCATCAGCAAGGGGACTGAGTTTAATAGCTGCTAGGTTATGCTGCAGGCATAAAGAGTCCTGGTTAAACCACACTTGAAATATTGTGCTCAATTGTGGTCCATTCATTACAGGAAGGAAATGGAAGCTTAAAGAGAGAGCAGGAGATTTAGCAGGATGCTGCCCAGACTGGAGGGCATGTCTTCTCAAGAAAGGTGGAGCGATCTCACCCTTTTCTCATTGCAGTGAAGAAGGATGAGAGGTCAGTTGATAGAAGTGTACAAGATGATAAGAGGCATAGATAGACTGGATAACCAGAGACGTTTTTCCCAGGTAAGTTTGATCTTAGAATAAGTTGAAATGTTGGCACTACATCGAGGTCCGAAGGTCCTGTTCTGTGCTGCAGTGTTCTCTGGTCTGTGTTCTACGTGATAAACTTCTTAATGATACAAGTGCCTAGCACAATAACACCACTCTTTCTTAATTTGTGACAGCGCAGTTGTTGCGCAGATTTTGAGAAAGTTGTTTGATACCTCGAACATTTTTATATGCAATGTGTTTGTGACAATGTAATATTTTCACGTTAAGACCAAAACAACTCTCAGTTTGATCCTAAGTGTCGGTTCATTTCTTTTTATTCTTTTCGCGAAATCCTCTCATGCATATTAAATATATTGACTTCGTTCATTATCCAAATATTAAACAGCCAACGAATCAGGCAAAATTGTCTTTGCAGTTTTATCAAAGGAAGCACTGCTTGTCTCTGACCTCTCAGATTAGGTCACGGTTCTCTTATGAAGGACAATACCTAAATGAGTGAACATTTTGGTGCAATGCCTGAACGCATAAAATAAACTGTTAACTGGATCAGAAGACAACAGCAACAAAGAATTAGTTTCTTTGTTCGTTAAATTTGAAACATGCTTGTGATTAGCTCCCGAGAGACTGACATTGGGTATAAATGTGACTGCTTTTTTATTGTTTGACAGAATAAATCAAAATCGTCTGGTCGAAATGCATGTAACACCAAAAGGCATCGTATTTGTTATTTACTATCCTATCCTAGCAGCTATTGGTGTCCCAGGTAAGCTGCTTTAATGAATAGTTTCCTATTCTTCATTTTTCATTTAATATCGGTGCATCAGTTAGTTACAGATACCAATTCTTCTGATTAAAAGTACATTACTTCTGAATTCCTCAATCCCCCTCTCATGTCAAACTGTTAAAAATATCACTTTTTCAGGATTATATTTTTTGTTGCTCTTAGGATATTTTTGTCAGATTTCAATTGTATAAATTCCACCATTGAGGTGCATGATATGTTTCTATTACTTCTTGCAGTTTTGCAATGTTTGTGTTACAGCCTCTAAAGTGCATTTTCTTTATAATAACTGAATAATAAGATGCAACAGCTTTCAAGTTGCACGTTTTTTCTTCTTATGGATCTCGTTGCATGTACTTAATTATTTAGTTCGACTCATTTTCCATATCATCTCAGGAGATCTACACGCTCTTCATAATTTTCTTTCTGCAAGTAAAATTTGATTGCAGTATTTCACTGTTACTGTGGCTGAGTAATTATGTTATTGTGGGATTGCTCCTCTTGGTGAAATGCAGAAGTGAACCAGTTAGGAGCCAAGTCAAAAAGTAGGACATCAGGGTTAGCATCCTCAGGATTGTTACCAGTGCAATGTGCGAGTCAGAGTAGAAATGAAAGAATTAACAGAATGAATGCGTGGCTTGAGAGCTTATGCAGGAAAGAGGTGGTTCAGATTTTCAGGACATTGGGATCAGTTCTGGGGAGGGTGGAACTATTACACCTGGGCCAGACTGAAACCAATGTCCTTGAGGATGCTTTTGCTAACGCTGTTGAGGAGGGTTGAAGAGGGATGGGAATCAAATGATGAGGCTAGTGAACAGTAAGGAGGTAATAACTAAAGCCTGTAAAGAACTAGACAATGAAGTCAGCGTGGCTAAGGAAAAGAGTCGGCAGGGAGCAGATGATGAATGCAAAGGGACAGGTGGTTTGAGGTGTATTTGGTTTATTGTGAGATGTTAGAGGCGGCACGGTGGCTCAGTGATTAGCACTGCTGCCACGGAACGAGGCACCATTCCGGACACGGGTGGCTGCTTGTGTGGAGTTAGCACATTCTCCCTGTGTCTGTGTGGGTTTCCGAAGGTTGATCTAGTTTTCTCCCAAAGTTCAAGGATGAGCTGGCCTGATCAATTGGCCATGCTAAAGTTCCTCTAGTGATAGTGCGTTAGTCAGAGGGAAACGGGTCTGGGTGGGTTAATCGTCGGATGGTCAGTGTGGTCCTGCTGGATGGAAGGGCCTGTTTCCATGCTGAACAGGAATCTAATTAGTGTAGTAGGTAAGGCAGTTGAACTTAGGTCTTGCATTTGCTCCTAGGATTATGGTATTATTACTATTACTGAGACTTGGTTGAGGAAACGTCGTGATTAGCAACTAAATATGCCATGAATTAGACGCTTCATGCAGGGAAGAGAAGAAGATGAAAGGGGTGGAGGAGTTGCATTACTTGTCAGAAAAGTTGTCACTGCTCTGCTGACAGAGAACAATATGGGCAAAGATCAAAAATAGGAAGGATATGGTAACAATGTTGGGGCTGTACCACAGGCATCCCACAAGAAAGAATGAGATAGAGGTATAAAGATGTAAACAGATTATGGAAAAATGTAGGAGCTACAGGGTAGTGGTGATATGAGATTTTAATTTTACCAACATTGACTGCGATTCACTTGGTATTTGAGGTATATTCCAAAGTGGAAAGGGGCCAAACTGAGCCTAGTGTTGGGGTATGAGTTCAACCAGGTGGCTAGCGTTTCAGTAGGGGATTACTTTGGGAATAGTGATCACAATTCTGTCAGTTTTAGAATACCCATGGACAAAGACGAGATTGGTCATCACCGAACAGTGCTAAATTAGGGGAAGACCAGCTGGAGCAAAATTCACCAGGAGCTGGATTGTGAGCAGCAGTATGGAGGTAAATTCCCAATTGGTATGTTGGAGGCTTTTAACGAGAAATTGATGAGAGTTCAGGGCAGACAAATCCCTGTGAAGATGAGGGATAGAAAGGACAAGATTATGGGACCATGGATGACAGGTGAAATTGTGAGACTAGCTAAGAGGAAAAAGGAAGCATAAACAAGGTCGATGTGATTGAAAACAGATGAATCTTTGGAAGAATATGTGGAAAGTAGAACTCATCTGAAACGAGGAATGAAGAGGGCTGAAAGGGGTCATCATATATCTTGAACAAACATGGTTAAGGAAAATCCCAAAGCCTTTATTCGTATATAAGGAATAAGAAGGTAAATAAGAAGATGTTGGCATGCTCAACGACAAAAAAAGAAAGTTATACGGGAAGTCAGAGAAAATGGCTGAGATTCTTAATGATAAATTTGCATCCATATTGACCGAGGAACGGGACAAGGTGGATGTTCAGGTGAGGGATAACCGTTTGACTAATCTCGAAGAAGTCGTTTAGAGGAGGGAGGAAGTTTGGGTATTCCAAAAGGCATTAAGATGGACAAGTCTCCATGTCCGGATGGGATCTATCCAACGTCACAGAAAGAAGTAAGAGAGGAAATAGTCAGGACATTAACAGATATCACGGCAGCATCGTTGAACGCGGGTGAAGTCCCGCAAGCCTGGAGAATTTGTAATGCTGTTCCCATGGTTAAGAAAGTTAGCAGGGATAATCCAGGTAACTACAGACCGGAGAGAGCCAAATATCAGTTGTGGGGAAGCTGCTGGAGAAGATACGTAGTGATAGGATGTATTTGCATTTGGAAGAAATGGTCTTATCAGTGACAGGCAGCGTGCACTTGTGCGGAGAAAGTCATGTCTTACCAACGTAATAGAATTTTCTGAGGAAGAGACCAAGTTTTCAATAAGGGAAGCGCTGTCGATGTCCTGGACATGGACTGCAGTGAGGCGTTTGATAAGACTCCCCATAGTAGGCTGATGGAGAACATCTTTCGACTGTGGGAGGAAACCGGAGCACACGGAGGAAGCCCACAAACACACAGGGAGAATGTGCCAACTCCTCACACACAGTCGCCGGAGGCAGGAATTGAACCCGGGTCTCTGGCGCTGTGAGGCAACAGTGCTAACCATTGTGCCACCTTGCCGCCCACAAATATAGAGCTCACTGGGCAACAGAAGACAAAGAATAACAGTGGAAAGGAATTTCAAAAAATAGAGAACTGTGACCAGAGATATCCCAAAGGGATCCATGGTGGAACCACATAAAAGATCTGGAGGAATGCATAGGTGGTCTGATTAGCAGGTTTGCAGATGACAGAAAGATTGGTGGAGTAGCGCTAGTGATAGCGACTCACATAGAACGTGGCAGCATATACATAAAGTGGAGCATTAGGCATAAAAATGGCAGCTGGAGTTCAATCCGGCAAATGTGAGGTGATGCATTTTTGAAGAGTCAATTCAAGAGCGAACTATGCTGTAAATAGGAAAACCCTGGGACAAATTGATGCACTGAGCGATCTGGGTGTTCGGATCCATTGTACCCTGAAGATGGTAACTTAGGTAGATAGAGTGATCAATACGGCATGCTTTCCTTCATCATTCGAAGGATTAAGTACAAGAGTTTTGGCAGGTCAAATAACATTTGTCTCAGACTTTGTTTCGTCCACATTTGGAATACAGCATAAAGTTGTAGTCGCTACATTGCCAAAATGATGTTGATGCTTTGGAGAGGGTGCAGAGGAGATTCACCAGATATTTGCCTGGAATGGAGGGGGCCAGCTATGAAGAGACTTTGAGGAAATTACGAGTAATTTCCTCAGAAAGATGGAAGTTGAGGGGTGACATGATTGAAGTCGACAAAATCACGCGAGGTGTAGACAGGGTAGATAACAAGTAGCTTTTTCACCTGAGCAGGGGACTGAATTACTCGGGGTCATAAATTCAAGATGAAAGGAGAAATGTTTAAGGGAGATATACATGTGAAGTTCTTTATACCGAGGGCGGTAGGTTCCTGGAATACGTTGCCTGAAGAATTAGTAGACATGGGCACAATAGCGTCATTTAGGCTGCATTTAGAAAGATACACGAAAGGCCAGGGAGAAGAGGGATACAGATCCTTAGAAAATAGGTGACACGTTTATAGCAATGATGTGGATCAGTGCAGCTTTCGATGGCTGAAGGTACTGTATCTGTGCTGTAACTTTCTTTGTTCCTTCCTCTTTTTGTATATTTTTTATCAATTTCAGCTAACTTAGCAGTGGTTATCATCCTATCTCGAAGACGATGCGGCCTCTCAGGATGTATTACCTATTACCTGGTGTCCATGGCGGTGACAGATCTCCTGGTAATGATCACTGCTGTAATACTGAGTCGGATCGCTGGGATTTACTTCCCATCCAGTTTCCTTTCCATCACACCACTGTGCAGTCTTCGTTCTTCCTTAATATATGCAGCCATTTAAAAATTCTGCCTGGTTAACTGTTGCTTTTACCTTCGACCGATTTGTTGCCATTTGTTGTCAGAAGCTTAAAATCAAATATTGTACCCAGAGTACAGCAGCTCTAGTTATAGCTGCAGTTTCCATTTTAAGCTGTATTAAGAACATATTTATATATTTTATTCATGAACCTACATACATAGTTAACAATATTCCCTGGTATTGCAACATTAAATTTGAATTTTATACTTCACTTGCATGGGCTGCGTATGATGTGATTCGTACTATCTTAACACCTTGTCTCCCATTCATTCTGATTTTACTGCTTAATGCTCTCTCCGTCAGACACATTCTAACTGCGAATAAAGCCAGGGAGAGACTTTGGACTCAGAGCAACAGAGAACATCAAAGTGACACAGAAATGGAGAAACGAAGAAAGTCCATGATGTTACTCTTTGCTGTCTCAGGAAGTTTTATTCTCTCGTATTCTGTATTTTTTGTCACAGTTCTCTATGTCCGAATTTCGAATATCACATATTCCTCAGGTTCTGACTTCACAGAATCGAAATTTAAATTAGAGGAAAGTGGCTATATGCTTCAGTTTTTCAGTTCCTGCATCAACCCATTTATCTATGGTGGTACCCAAAGAAAGTTCAGAGCAGAATTAATGAATGGGGTGAAGTATCTATTCAGTCTAATTGCTAAATTACATCAATTCTCAAGATAAGGAAACCACAATCTATTGAAGTGCACCACATAATTTGGCCACAAGAGGAGCTCAAAGGTTAAGAATCCTTCAACCAACAATTTTCTTCCAGATGCCCAAAGCCTGCCCAAACTCGGAATAAGGCATGATTCGAACCTGGGCGGAATTGTCTCCACTTGCCTCAATGAATGCAGTTTGATGTACTTTGAATATGTTTAACAGCACCCGCGAGAATGTACCACAGTTGTTCTATTCCACATATTCCCACATGTTCTTCCCTTCACTACAGTAGTTATCACCGTTTAACATCTGCAAAATTCATTGTGAAAATCAATGAAAGTTCCATAGACAACGTTTCTCATACTCATGAACGCTATTATTGAGGTGGACGTAGGATTTAGATACTTGAGAACACCATCACTGCAATTTCGCCTTCTAACCAGTAAAAATTCAGTCTTAGATATTCTTAGAACACTATTCCACCGCTGGGGTCAAAATCTTCCAGCTCTTGCCTGCATAGCCTTTTTGATATAACTGCACCATATGGACTTCTGCTTTACAATAAAACATTTCACCACCACTACTTTCAGAGCAACTGGAACGCGCCATAAATGCATGCACAGCCAGCAACGACCATATCCTATACATAAAATAATACTGTCGCATAATGTTCAGAAAATGTGAAATATTATGCCAAGCTGAAGAAAAAAAATGTTTTGAGTTTGGAAGTTCTGAGATGCAAAGGACTCCCTGAGTTCTCGTTCTGGGAATTCAAAACATATGTGCAACTATTGCAAGCAATTAGTAAAGTGCCTATTTCATCCAAATCATAACTTCATGTGTATTCATTCCCCAGCAGTTACAAAATACTTCTGAATGCAGAAAACCAAACAAGACTTTTTGTCCTATCATTCCTTACTCAAGTGGACCAAATGTTCTTCTGAACACATCGAGGCTCCTTCTTCCCCTGCTGAAAGTGGGGTGTTAGATTAGATTACTTACAGTGTGGAAGTAAGCAAGTCCACAACGACCCGCCGAAGCGCAACCCACCCATAACCCTACATTTACCCCTTACCTAACACTACGGGCAATTTAGCATGGCCAATTCACCTGACCCGCACATCTTTGGACTGTGGGAGGAAACCAGAGCACCCGGAGGAAACCGGAGCACCCGGAGGAGACACTGGGAGAACGTGCAAACTCCACACAGTCAGACGCCTGAGTCGGGAATTGAACCACTGTGCCAACGTGCCGCCCACGGCTTGTTCACCGAAAGTGTTTGCTTATCATTTTGTTCCAATTCGGAAACACTAGACGATTAATTAAAATAAAGTGACTGGCCAAATATAAGAACGATTTCAGAGTGATGAGTATTGAAAAAAGTTCCCTCCCATTATACCGTGACTTCTCTCATAAATTGGCAGATTTCTTTGGGTTTATTGTCTATCTTAAGTTTATTTTTGTGAATTTGCTAAGATTGTTATTTGCTTGTTTGCTTGTTCACCGGAAAGACCAGTCTATGTAATCTGATTCTATTATTGTTGTCTTGAACGCTCTCAATTCTGTTTTAAATTGTGAAATTCTCAACAAACCAGACACGTCCTTCCCACTGGCACTTTGCTTGCCTTAGTTTGATTCTGCTGTGAAGATCATGAGAAATCTTTTATGTTCATTATATCTCTTAACACACAAGATCACGGAAGTATGCTAATTCCAACAAAATGTGACAAGTCTATAAGATTGTTTCTCATACTAAGGCTGCATTAAATCAGTTTTCACAAAAACAATTCCTTGATAAGCTGAACAAGCATGAGTGAGCATAATTTCCCTTATTTGACGTAGGAATTGGCAATTTGAATTTGTGATATTCAAATGCATGGATAGGGGCTGAGGCAGGCAGAAGGAATTAGTTTAATATGGCGCCATGTTCGGTACAACGGTGTGCTGAAGGACCCGTTACTGTATTGTACGGGTCTATGTTTTTTGTTCTCAGCAGCATCATTGCTATCCAACTCTATTTGCAACTCTAAATTCCTGATTGTTATCTTCTATTTGTATGCACTAAACAGATTTAAAACAAAAACACCGGTTTCCTGTTGGAGTATCCATCCTAAATATGTTTAAGTTTCTTGTTGTCACTCTTCAGACGAATAAATGCTTGTTGACTGAATTGGTATCCCACTTTTTAGTATGCACATTGACATATCTGACTATAGATGGTGACTCCAGTTCAAAGTTATGTCACATGTTGTGGTCGATTAAGATTGGAAAAGTTCATGCAAAATATGTTATTATAGTTTAAGCTCCTTTCATCCTGTTTGTATTTGGTACGTAGCACAATCCATATTTGTCAGTTCAAGGTGTCATTGTAATCATTTGATTGTAGTACAATCATTTTCTTAATAACAACGGAATTACACGATCTCATTAGAGTAAATGAACTTAAAGTGTGTATGGCAGAGTTGAGAAAATTGCTAACTTTATAAATAACTTAATTATAAATCCGTTTACCTGGAGCATACAGACATTTCAAACAAGAACGCTGTTTGACCTTAATACAACAAAAATATTAGTACAGGAAATCATTACCAAGTGGGGATTCCGTCCATATGGCTACAGGTCAAGTGATCCATTTCACGTATAAGTTTATGTCACGGACATGATAGTAAATAACAATTAAACAAACAAACAGATAAATCCATATGCTAGCATCCACGGATCATTGCATGATTATAAACATGAAACAAATCACAAAAGACAGAAATGTGAAGCCTGTTGAGGAAGCACTGGCTGATAGTGCGACACAGGTTTGTCCGAGGAAGGGAAGGAAGGAATGGTTGGTTGAAACAACATTAGCTAGTAATGGATGCGGAACATCTTGTCAAGAGGAAGAAGGAAACTTACCAGCTAATGTCGAGGAGGCAAGAAACAAACATGGCTTTAGTGAATTGCAAGGGAGACAGAACGGAACTGAAGAATGGACTTAGAGAGCTGGGAGGGGTTTGTAAAAGCTTTCACGATTAGGATTAATGGAAAATCCTAAGGCGTTCTAAACTTATGGAAGGAGCAAGATGGTCTGAGTGAGGGCAAGGCCAATCAGGGACAGTGGAGGGAACGTGCGCATGGAGTCGAAAGAAGTAGGGGAGGTCTTCAATGAATACTTTTCTTCAGCATTCACGATGGGAAGGGACCTTGACGTTTCTGAGGACAGCGTGAAACTGACCGACATGCCAGAACAATTTGATGTGAAGAAGGAGGATGTGCTGAAAAGTTTGCAATATTTAAAGACAGATACGTTCCCTGAGTCAGATGGGATACAGGAAAAGTGAGGACTGCAGATGCTGAAGATGAGAATCAAAGAACGTGGTGCTGAAAATGCATAGCCGGTCAGGAAGCATCCAAAGACAGAATAGTCGAAGTTTCCACCATAAGCTCTTCATACCGAAGAGATTTCTGCAGCTTTGGTGACATCTTTTCCTTCTCACTGTCCACTGGAGTATTCCAAGATGATTGGAGGGTCGAAAATGTTATTCCCGTGTTCAAAAAAGGAGTTGGGATAACCCCAGGAATTACAGACTGGCCAGTCTTACGTCAGTGGTCGGCAAAGTATTCGACAAGATTCTGAGAGTAGGGATTTATGATTACTTGGAAAACAATAGCTTGATTCGAGATAGTCAGCATGGCTTTGTGGGGAGCAGGTCATGCCTCGCAAATTTTGTGCAATGCTGGCAGTTGCAGTCGTGTCAGATACATCAGGGACAATTAAGCAACATTTGTATCGGCTCATGGCAGACAGTGAAACGAAGGTTATGTCAATTAGTCTGACTTAAAGAAGGATAAAAGGCCGAATGGCCTGGACTGTGTTGTACAGCTCTCAAAACAGTTGAGCAATGACAATTCAGCAGAGATGGGAAAGCATGGTGACATTCCTGCAAGGTATCTTGATGTTTCATCAGCTGTCCAAACAAGATATCATGATTCACACTCTTTGAATCAATGGTCAGGTTGAACTACGAAATGGCTGGAAGGAATACGTAGCAATGGGAGGGATAAAGGATCACTTAATAGTAACATCCAAAAATATGCCAGGAATTAGAATAAACAATTATACACGAATTGGAATGAAGTCAAGTGTAGGTCCCCAGTTGAGGATATAGGAAGAGATCAGCAGTTTACAAAGTAGCAAGTACCAGGAGTGGAAGATTGTGTAGGGATTAATATAAGGCCAGAATGTGGCCAAATTCCACACAGATTTTACGTGGACATTATCATACCTATTATGTGTCCGCTGAATGATGTGAGTTTGGAGAACAGTTAGAAATACTATTCACAACTAAAACTGCATGTAGAATCCAGAAATCTTGGCGATTGCCGACTTACGATAGGCTGGAAGAGGGGGTGATGTCATCATACGACATCTGCAGAGAAGTAGGAGGCGTCAGCGGTGAAGGTGGAAAATCAGAAAACTCCAGGTTATAGTCCAACAGGTTTAATTGGAAGCACTCTAGCTTTCGGACCGACGCTACTTCATCAGGTGATTGACACAATCGCCTGATGAATGAGCGTCGCTCGGAAAGCTAGTGTCTTTCCAATTCAACCTGTTGGACTATAACCTAGAGTTTTCTGATTTTTAACGAATAAAATAATAGTGGACTTCTCTCGACAGACTAGATATTATGGGAAGAGCCAAAACATTACGATATGCTATTATGATGGCCTCTCCATAAGTATACTATCTTAGGGTTATTAGTAATATTACATACATCATGTTATGACTAAACATAACTCTATCAGATTGGCTAGTTGTGAATTGCAAAAAAAAGGCCAAGTTCGCTGGAATTCAAAAATATGAATGTAAACGTCATGGAGAAATAAAACCTTCATGGAGAGCATACAGATATGAAAACGGAAAATGACTATCTGTCAAGTCCAATAACACATAGACAATAAACTATACCAATCGAATCTAAAAGTAAGGTCAAACAACAAGGGGAAAATAAACTCTCAATCAAGCTTTTACGTATCAATGCAGAAAAGCAAAAGTACCCTGATCCGATTTTTATTCCTGAAAATGATGCCCTATGAGATAGCTTATCTGATGTAATGTCTGAACATTTCGTAATTTACAACGTTGTTGAGAACGTAGCTGTAACTTCGAGCTCATGTCTTGATATCTTTCCAATGTGCACGGTATAACAACCAGCTCATAAAAGCAATACAGAGTCGTCATATTAAAGAACCAAACATCACTACGTAAGTCCCGTTGTGGTTAATCATTAACTTAGTTTTACAGTGAATATTAAGTTAAAAATTGTATCGGGGAGACAAAGAAATTGTATTGCCTCACTCAATTTGAGAATGAATAACTACTGGAATAGTGAAGGACATGGCCATGTACAAAGAATACAGAAATGATCAGAGGTATTGGCTCTCATTTTGTCGCAAATATCGGAGAATAATACAAAGCTGAAGGGCACAGAATGACTCATGTAAGGTTTCTGGAGAATGCACAAATCACAAGTGACCATATGTGTGTTTCTGTGAAAAACAAGATGACAAAGTCTGCTCCAAAAGCAACAAATGTCGATGATAGAAATGTGGACTGATAAAGATGTACAGCGCAGAAACAGACCATTCGGTTCAACTTGTCCATGCCGACCAGATACCCCAACCTAATCTAATCCCACTTGCAAGCACACGGCCCATATCCCTCTATTCATATACCCATCCAGATGTTGTAATAGTAACAGCCTCCACCATTTCCTCCACCAAGTCATTTCAAACACGCAATATCTTCTGCATGAAAAGGTTACCCTTTAGGTCTCTTTCAAATATTTCCACTCTCACCCTGAACATATTCCCTCTAGTTGTGAACTGTCCCCACCCCAGTGAAAAGTCTCAGCCTATTCACCCCATGCATGACCATCATGATTTTATGAACCTCCACAAGGTCACCCCTCAGCCTCCGGTGCTCCAGAGAAATCAGCTGTAGCCTCTTCAGCCTGTCTCACACGTAAAACGCATCAGAGCTGTGAGAGTTCGAACGACCTTGGCAAGTGTAATGAAATTCTCAAATGTTGTTAGGAAACGGAGGCATGTTGTCAATTTTTTTCCTTTTTCACTCACTCGTGCAAATGCCAACGTTCGGGCGAACTTTAGCCTGCTTTAAATTTAAACATGTCTTTGGCTGGAAATATTAGACATCTCACATACTTTGTCACATAGACAATGATATTCCAAATTAGTGTTCATTTTCAACACACAACACATAATTATTTAACAGTTTTGAACTGTACTTCCCCTTCACTTTTCTGTCTGAGGAATACCGTAATGATGGGCAGGGAAACCATTGTCAAAATCTAGCTTTTCTTCAAAATGGCATGAAGGATTACGAAAATAAAAGGGATACCAGTCCAGAGAGACCTTGGGTGCTGTGCAAAATGTATGCAGAGGAATCTGTTGGCATAGAGCGCACAGTTAATAATGCAATAAAACTATCAATATTGGCAATAGTTATTGTATCAGGCAGTATATTTAGTTTAGAAAACATGGTTACTGTTTCACCTTGATGAACATACATGACAACTTTCAAATGTTTGAGGTTCACGAAAAGTTCAGCGAAGTTTGTGTTGGAAGCATTTAAAAAGATTTTTCTGAATTTCATCATTTACAGGAAATATTTAATATTGCAACAATTCTTTCCGCAAGGCTCAAGTCAATGTTAACTGCAACAAAGAGAATGAAAAATACACCTCATTTAGAAAGTGTAGGAAGAAATAAAACCAGAAGTCGTGAATTCTATCAATCATGCCTTTTCCACCATTCATTTATGATCTTTCTGTGACTTTAGCTTAACATTCCGCACTTCCCTATAATGATTCGACATCCTTGTTTTTTTAAGAAAGAAGAGTCACAACAGCTCAGAAACCTCTGACAAAAATAAATGTGCTTCATGCTCCATTTTAGCCGGGCTACCCTTGGTTTAGAACAGTGACTTCTGTTTTTTTCCAGATATGTAAACTTCCTGTCTATGCATTATTGTTTCTATACTTCAGTAGTGGAGTAAGTGGGTATTGGAGGTGATCGATAGGGTGTGAATGAAAGTGGTGCTCTGTCCGGGAATGTATCAAGCTCCTTGACTGTTGATGGAGATCTCCCTTGCAGCTAAGTGGAAAGTAACCCATTGCACTCATGACTTAAACATTTAAGATTATACACAGACACTGGTGAGACTGAAGATTATCCATTCACTGCAGCATTTGTGAATTCTGAACTGGTCTTGCAGTTTATTTTTGTGAATTTGCTGAGATTGTTATTTGTTTGTTTGCTTGTTAACCTGAAAGACCAGCCTATGTGATCTGATTTGATTATTGTTGTCTTGAACACTCTCGATTCTGATAGAAATTGTGAATTTCCCAACTAACCAGACACGTCCTTCCCACTAGCACTTTGCTTGTCTTTGTTTGATTCTTCTGTGAAGATCATGAGAAATATTTTACGTTCATTATATCTCTGAACACACAGATCACGGAAGTACTCTAATTGCAACAAAATGTGACAAGTCTATAAGATTGTTCCTCATACTAAGGCTGCGTTAAATCAGTTTTCATAACAACAATTCCTTGATAATCCTAACACGCATGCGTGCGCACAATTTCCCTTATTTGACGTGGGAATTGGCAAGTTGAATTTGTGATATTCAATAGCAGGGATATGCGCTGAGGGCAGGCTGCAGGGATCAGTTTAAGATGGCGCCATGCTCGGTACAACGGCGAGCTGAAGGACCCATTACTGTATTGTACGGGTCTATGTTTTTTGATCTAAGCAGCGTCATTGCCATCCAACTGTATTTGCAACTCTAAATTCCTGATTGTTATCTTCTATTGCATGCACTCAACACATTTTCTACGTAGCAAAATCCATATTCGGTAGTACAATCATTTTCTTAGTAACAAGGGAATGACACTAACTCGTTCGAGGAAATGAACTTAACGTGTGTATGGCAGAGCTGAGAAAATTGCTAACTTTATAAATAACTTAATTATAAATCCGTTTCCCTGGAGGATACAGACATTTCAAACAAGAACGTTGTTTGACCTTAATACAACAAAAATATTAATTCAGGAAATCATCCCCAAGTAGGGATTCCGCCCATATGGTTACAGGTCAAGTGATCCATTTCACATATAAGTTTATGCAACGGACATGATAGTAAATAAGAATTAAACAAACAAACAGAAAATAATCCATCTGCTAGCATCCACGGATTGTTGTATGATTATAAACATGAAACAAATAACAAAAGACAGAAATGTGGAGCCTGTTGAGGAAGCACTTGCTGATAATGCTGCACAGGATTGTCCGAGGAAGGGAAGGAAGGAGTGGTAGGTTGAAACAACATTAGCTAACAATGGATGTGGAACATCTTGTCAAGAGGAAGAAGGAAAATTACCTAATGTCGAGGAAGCAAGAAACAAACATGGCTTTAGAGAGTTGCAACGTAGACAGAACAGAACTGAACAATGGTCTTAGAGAGCTGGAAGGGGTTTGGAAAAGCTTGAGCAAGTAGGATTAAAGGAAAATCCTAAGGCTTTCTAAACTTATGTAAGGAGCAAGATGGTCCGAGTGAGAGCAAGACAGTTAGGGATAGTGGAGGGAGCGTGCGTTTGGAGTCGAAGGATGTAGGGGAGGTCCACAATGAATACTTTTCTTCATCATTCACGATGGGAAGGGACCTTGACGTTTCTGAGGACAGCTTGAAACTGACTGATATGCCTTAACAATTTGATGTGAAGAAGGAGGATGTGCTGAAAATTTTGCAATATTTAAAGACAGATACGTTCCCTGAGTCAGATGGGATACAGGAAAAGTGAGGACTGCAGATGCTGAACATGAGAGTCAAAGAACGTGATGCTGAAAATGCATAGCCGGTCAGGCAGCATCCAAAGACAGAATAGTAGAAGTTTCCACCATAAGCTCTTCATACCGAAGAGATTTCTGCAGCTTTGGTGACATCTTTTCCTTCTCACTGTCCTCTGGAGTATTCCAAGATTATTGGAGGGTCGAAAATGTTATTACCCTGTTCAAAAAAAGGAGTTGGGATAACCCCAGGAATTACAGACCGGTCAGACTTACGTCAGTGGTTGGCAACGTATTCAGGAAGATTCTGAGAGACAGGATGTATGATTACTTGGGAAACAATAGCTTAATTCGAGATAGCCAGCATGAGTATGTGAGGAATATGTCATGCCTCGCAAATCTTATGCAATGCTGGCAGTTGCAGTCGAGTCAGATACATCAGAGAAATTGAAGCAACTTTTGGATAGGCACTTGGAAATAGTGCAACGAAGGGTATGTCGATTAGTCTGATTTAAAGTAGGATAAAAGGCCGAATGGCCTGTACTGTGTTGTACTGTTCTATGCTCTAAAAACAATATAGCAATGACAATTCAGCAGAAATGGGAAAGCATGGTGACATTCCTGCAAGGTATCTTGATGTTTCATCAGCCAGCCAAAACAAGAACTCATGATTCACACTCTTTGACCCAATAGTCAGGTTGATCTATGAAATGGCTGGAAGGAATAAGTGGCAATGGGAGCGGTATAGGACCACATAATAGGAACTTCCATAAATATGTCAGGAATTTGAATAAACAATAATACACGATTCGGAATGAAGTCAATTGTAGTTACCCAGTTAAGGACATAGGAAGAGATCAGCAGTTTACAAAGTAACAAGTACCAGGAGTGGATGATTGGGTAGGGATAAAGATAAGGCCAGAATATGACCAAAATCCACACAGATTTTACGTGGACATTATAATACCTGTTATGTGAACGCTGAAGATGTGAGTTTGGAGAATAGTTGTTAATACTATTCACGACTAAAGCTGCATGTAGAATCCAGAAATCTTGGTGATCCCCGACTTATGATAGGCTGGAAGAGGGGGTGGTGTCAACATCTGACATCTGCGGAGGTGGAGGCGGCGTCAGTCGTGAAGGTGGAAAATAGTCTTTGAGCTGAACAATATATTGAGCTGTCCATGGGAGGAACAGGAGAATAGAGCTGACAATGTTACATCTGCCAGTTCCTGTATTCCTACAATTGTTATCTGAGGAAGACTGGGAATAGCTGTTCGAATTGCAAACATGGGTGTGCATGTGTAATAAAAGTGAGTATTACAAAGCTGACAACTGGAAGCTTCATAAATGAGACGAACTGGAACTTCAACCCTGATGCAACTTTGGAGGGAATCTGAACATTGTAGGGGTCCATGACATTATCGTTGATTTGGGTGTTGATTATTAGCTGCATGAAACAAGCTTATTCACCTCAGTTCACACTCACTTCACAAAAAAAATTGTTGGAGCATCATTAGAACTGATAGAAAGGTGGACTCAATTCCCTCTATTCCTGTGGAAGCCATGTGTTACCACGGCCAGTATTGTCAAAGTTTATGTAAAATTGTCGTTGAGGGAATTGAAGTAGTAATGCTAGATATTAATCCTTAAACACCACGTATATTAAAGACCAACTCAATATCAAGAAAATAATAATTTGGAGATGCCGGGGTTGGACTGGGGTGTACAAAGTTAAAAATCACACAACACCAGGTTATATTCCAACAGGTTTAATTGGAAGCACACTGGCTTTCGGAGCGACGCTCTTTCATCAGGTCATTGACCTAGTCAATATCAAAAAAAATAATAGTGTACTTCCCTCAAGACAGACTACATATTATTGGAAGAGCCAAAACCTTGCGATATGATATCATGATGGCCTTTCTCGAAGTATACAATCTTAGGGTTATTAGTAATATTGCATACTACATGTTAAGAATAAACATTCCTCTTTCAGATTGGCGAGCTGTCAATTGAATAAAAGGTCAAGGTCAGTGGAAATTAAAAATATGAACGTAAACGATATGGAGAAATGAAGCCTTCACGGAGAGCATACAGGTATGAAAACGGAAAATGACTATCTGGCAAGTCCAGTAACACATAGACAGTAAACTAAACCAATCGAATGTAAAAGTCCGGTCAGACAACAACTGGAAAATGAACTCTCAGTCAAGATTTTACATGTCAATGCATAAAAGCAAAAGTACCCTCCTCCGATTTTTATTCCTGGAAATAACGCCCTGTTAGAAAGCATATCTGTTGTAATGTCTGAACATATCGTATTTTACAAAGTTGTTGAGAACGGAGCAGTACCTTCCACTATTGTCTTGATATCTTTCCAACATGCATGGTTAAACAGTCAGGCAACAAAAGCAAGACATGAGTCGTCATATAAAAGGATCAAACATCACTTCGTAAGTCCCGTTGTGGTTAATCAATCACTTAGTTTTACAGTGAATATTAAGTTAAAAAGTGTCTCGGGGAGACAAAGAAATTGTGTTGCCTCACTCAATTTGAGAATGAATAACTACTGGAATAGTGAAGGACATGGCCATGTACAAAGAATACAGAAATGATCAGAGGTATTGGCTCTCATTTTGTCGTAAATATAGGAGAATAATACAAAGCTGAAGGGCATAGAATGTCTCATGTAAGGTTTGTGGACAATGCACAAATCACAAGTGACCATATGTGCATTTCTGTGAAAAACAAGATGACAAAGTCTGCTCCAAAAGCAACAAAATGTCGATGATAGAAATGTGGGCTCATAAAGATGTACAACGCAGAAACAGACCATTCAGTTCAACTTGTCCATGCTGACCAGACACCCCAACCTAATCTAATCCTACTTGCCAGCACCCGGCCTTTATCCCTCTATTCATATACCCATCCAGATGTTATAATTGTCACAGCCTCCACCATTTCCTCCACCAAGTCATTCCATACACGCACCATCCTTTGCGTGAAAAGGTTACCCTTTAGGTCTCTTTCAAATATTTCCTCTCTCACCCTGAACACATTCCCTCTAGTTGTGGACAGCCGCCACCCCAGTGAAAAGACACAGCCTATTCACCGTATGCATGACCATCATGATTTTATGAACCTCCACAAGGTCACCCCTCAGCTTGCGGTGCTCCAGAGAAAACAGTTGTAGCCTTTTCAGCCTGTCTCACACGTGAAACGCATCAGAGCTTTGAGAGTTCTAAAGACCTTGGCAAGTGTAATGAAATTCTCAAATATTGTTAGGGAACGGAGGCTTCCTTTCTCACTCACTCCTGGCATCGTTAAGGCCAACTTTAGCCTGCCTTAAATTTAAACACGTCTTGGACAGGAAATATTAGCCATCTAACATACGTGGTCACACAGACAATGATATTCCAAATTCGTGTCCATTTTCAACAACGCAACACATAATTATTTTACAGTATTGAACTATATTTCCCCTTCACTTTTCTCTCTGGCATTACCGTAATGATGGGCAGGGAAACCGTTGACAAAATCTAGCTTTTCTTCAAAATGGCAAGAAGGATCATAATACAAAAAGGGATACCAGTCCAGAGAGACCTTGGATACTGTGCACAAATGCATGCAGATGAATCTATTGGCATAGCGCACACAGTTAATAATGTAATAAAACTATCAAGACTAGAAATAGTTATTGTATCAGGCAGTATATTTAGTTTAGAAAACAGGGTTACTGTTTCAACTTGATGAACATACACGGCAACTGTAAAATGTTAGAGGTTCATGAAACGTTTAGCGAAGTTTGTGTTGGAAGCATTTAAAAAGAGTGTTCTGGATTTGGTCATTGACAGGAAATATTTTTATTGGAACAATTCTTTCCACAAGGCTCAAGTCAATGTTAACTGCAACAAAGAGAATAAAAAATATACCTCGTTTGGAATGAGTGGGAAGAAATAAAATCAGAAGTCGTCAATTCTATCAGTCAGGCCTTTTCCACCATTCATTTATGATTTTTCTGTAGCTTTAGCTTAACATTCCGCCCTTCCCTACAATGGTTCGACATCCTTGTCATTTGTTTTTAAGGAAAAAAAAAGTCACAACAGCTCAGAAACCTCTGACAAAAATAAATTTGCTTCATACTCACTTTTACTGGGCTACCCCTGGTTTAGAACTGTGACTCCTCGATTTTCCTGATGTGTAAACTTCCTGTCTATGTATTATTGCTTCTGTACTGCAGTAGTGGAGTGAGTGGGTATTGGAGGAGATCGATAGCGTGTTAATGAAAGTGGTGCTCGGTCCGGGAATGTATAAAGCTCCTTGACTGTTGATTGAGATCACCCTTGCAGCTAAGTGGAAAGTAACCCATTGCACTCATGACTTAAACATTTGAGATAATACACAGACACTGGTGAGACTGAAGATTATCCATTCACTGCAGCATTTGTGACTTCTCAACAGGTCTTGCAGAGAACGTATTTACTTGGTTATAATTAACAGTAACTCCTGGATAAGTGCACTCGGTGAAGACAGAGTGTGATTGACATCAATGGGCGCAGATTCTGTTCTTTCATTTTAAAGATTGTTCTTGTCTGTCGTTTTTACAACACAAATGTTACTTTTGATAGAACTGCTAGCTGCCACACTGACTCAAATGCTGCCTTGATGTCAAATGCAGTCCCTCTTGGTTTTGAAGTTTATCATTTTTGACATAGTTGAGAGGAAAGCTGGAGTGTCAGTTTACAACATCATATATATATTATATATATATATGTTTGACTGTTTGTGTCTGTGTGCCTGTGTTTGCGTCTGTGTGCATGTCTGCGTTGCGTGCGTGTGTCTACGTGTGCATGTTTCTGTCTTGTGTGTCTGTGTGTGTCTGGTGTCTGTGTGTGTGCATGGTCTGTGTGTGTGTCTGTGTGTGTCTGTGTGTGTGCCTCTGCGTGTACGTGTGTCTGTGTGTATATCGCTGTGTGTGCGTGTCTCTGTGCGTGTCGCTGTGTCTGTGTGGTTGTTGCTGTGTGTGCGTGTGTCTGTGTGTGTCTGTATGTGTGTGTGTGAGTATGTGTGTGTGTAAATCTGGGTGGTCCACAATGACAGGATCCTTTGTTTGATTAAGTTTTCTTTATTGTCTTAACTCGCCCTGGGATATGTTGTCTTTATTTTATTTCAAGAGAGCAGTGGTTGCGATCTATCTGGAAATACCTAATTCAAAAGTTTTTAAGTATGTAAAAAAAAATGTGTAGATTAAAAGGGGAGCAGCCAATTCTTCCTGTTAAGGTTTTTTACTGTTTTTTTTTTGGTTTCAGCAAGCAGTCCGTTAAAAGCTGCTGGTCAAGAAAGTTGCTGAAGGAGATTCTACAGAGGTTTTCTCGCTGACTCTCTCTGACATCTCTCCTGTATTTAAAGGTAACTGTTTTGGCCAACTGGTTTATTTATGGGATGTTTCACGCAATCACAATAGCATGACAATGGTGTGGTCATCGTCACCGAAGTTTTTTTTTCTCAGAAGTTAGCCACCTCTTTGTTCTGGTTTCTCCCTTTGAGTATTGGAGGTCCACAAACGATCAATTTTTTTTTTGTCTTGCTGCCTCAGTCAATTCATTTGATTTCATCTTAACTTCTTATTTTCATATCAAAACACGGTGGATGCTTTTGTTTCTGTTGTCCACGATTCCCAACAACTTGCTTTTTTATCCAATTCTCTATCATGCCATAAAATAATTTATTCAGGAACAGTTAGCAGCCATTTATGGGCCTGCTGAATTTTTTGTCTGTAAAGTTTATTGGCCATCCTTGATTTATCAATACCCTTCTAAGTAACAACTTATTACTGTAGACTCTGGCAATTTGCCCTCGGCTGAGAGTCGACTGACTGTCTATGGAATTCCTCAGAATATTGGATTAGCATCATTGAAAGAGGAGTAGTCACCATGGACATAAGCTATATAACAATTAAAAACGCCAGGCAAAGGTGATTTGTTAGAACACCTGCATTTGTTTCTGGGTCCTCATCTAGTATGCTTTAATTTATATAATTTCAAATGGAAATATGTTTACTTATTTTCAGTCATTTATGTTATGTGTTTTCTAAACGGATTCTTCTGGAATTTGTTGCCCTCCATTTCAATGTCATTTTTTTTGTCCCAATTTAATGCTGTCTTCAGTCCTGTCACAATGTGATTAGTCAAGGAAATCACCCCAACTCTGTTCCAAAGTGATCCATCTTTTCGACATGTTCCATACCAATCAGAGACACAACCAACGTTTTATTAATCCTTCTCCTGAACCAATTTCTGAGTCCAGCAATTATCTGACTTGTGCTTTCACTTAAGTATTTATCTACACACGGCAGTCTGAGAAACCTAGAGATTATAGCTTTGGGGACACACTTCTTAATTTTCTTCCCTGATTCCTTAGTATTGAGTTCATGACCACATCCTTCACTCTACTCATGCTGTTAGTCGAGTTGGGGAGCACAATTACCGGCTCTCGGCCATCATGTTTGAGATGCTCTTCAGCTTCACAATTCCATCCTTGATGTGTTTATTTGGAACGCTGTATCACATTTTCAATCGATGTTGGCGATTGCAGGAAAAAAAACCCTGTTCCAATGGCTAATGAGCTACTTAGCTATTTTCAATATGCCAAACCTGCTCCTTGGTCATGTGCAGCTGGGACTTCCTTGGTGATTTCAATGTGGCTCTTACCGAAGACCCGAAATATCGATAATACTTATCAGCATTTAGAACTGAAGATTAGCGAGAGTGAACAATGCACTCAAAGGATTTCCATACTAGCCACTCATGAAGCTTATTAGTTGCAGCCTGCTGTGTTCAATGTTGGCACCAGTTGCCAAACAGCCAATGTGACAGAGGAACGTGGAACGTTGCTCCAGCACATAACAACAGCCATTATTTTTCCTTTTCACCAGCTGCTAACTGCAACATATTGGAGGTCATGTTCAAACCTAATTGAAGTGGAAATGTGTGCACCCCATTTGTCTCTATCTGACTCATCATCCTAGAGATCGACGTACAGAAGACAGAGGGTGGGATTAGATGGGAAAATATCAGCTTGGAGCTCGGTGACCAGTAGTGTTCCACAGGAATCTGTTGTGGTAACTCTGCTCTCTGTGATTTTTGTAAATGACTTGGATGAGGAAGTGGAAGGGTGAGTTAGTACGTTTGACGATGACATGAAGTTTGGTGGATTGTGAATAGTGTGGAGGGCTGTTATCGGTTGCAACGGGAAGTTAAAAGGATGCAGAGCTGTGTTGAGACGTAGCAGATGAAGTTAAACCTGGAAAAGTATTAAGGGATTCATTTTCGAAATTCGAATTTGAATGTAGATTATAGGGTTAAAAGCAGGACTCTTGGCAGTGTAGAGGAACAGAGGGATCTTGGAGACCGCTTCCATAAATCCCTCAAACCAGACACTGACGTTGTTGGGACTGGAAAGAACGTCTATTGTATATTGGCTTTCATTAGCAATTGGATTGAGTTTAATAGCTGCTAGGTTATGCTGCAGGTTCTAAAGAGTCCTGGTTAAACCACACTTGAAAAATTGTGCTCAATTCTGGTCTCTTCATTACAGGAAGGAAATGGAAGCTTAAAGAGAGTGCATGAGATTTACCAGGATGCTGCCCAGACTGGAGGGCGTGTCTTCTCAAGAAAGGTAGAGGGAACTCTGGCTTTTTTCATTCCAGTGAAGAAGGATGAGAGGTCAGTTGATAGAAGTGTGCAAGATGATGACAGGCATAGAGAGACCGGATAGACAGAGACATTGTTTTCCCAGGTTAGTTTGATCTAAAAATAATATAAAATGTCGACACAGCCTCGAGGGCGGAAGGGCCTGTTCTGTGCTGCAGTGTTCTATGGTCTGTGTTCTACGTGATAAACTTCTGAATGGTACAAGTGCCTAGCACAATAACACCACTCTTTCTTAATTTGTGACAGCGCATTTGGTGCACAGATTTTGAGAAAGTTGTTTGATACTTCGAACATTATTATATGCAATGTGTTTGTGAAAATGTAATATTTACACGTTGACACCAAAACAACACTCAGTTTGATACTAAGTGTCGACTCATTTCTTTTTATTCTTTTCGCGAAATCCTCTCGTGCCTATTAAATATATTGACTACTTTCATTATCCAAATATTAAACACCACAGAGATTAAAACCTTCTGTGCAGTCAACGAATCAGGCAAAATTGTCTTTGCAGTTTTATCAAAGGGAGCACTGCTTGGCTCTGACCACTCAGATTAGGTCACTGTTCTCTTATGAAGGACAATACCTAAATGAGTGAACACTTTGGTGCAATGCCTGAAAGCATAAAATAAACTCTTAACTGCATCAGAAGACAACAGCAACAAAGAATTCGCTGAACTAATCTCTTCGTTAGTTAAATTTGAAACATGTTTTTGATTAACCCCCGAGAGACTGACATTGAGTACAAATGTGACTGCTTTTTAATGTTTGACAAAATAAATAAAAATCGTCTGGTCGAAATGCATGTAACACCAAAAGGCCTCGTATTTGTTGTTTACTATCCTATCCTAGCTGCTATTGGTGTCCCAGGTAAGCCGCTTTAATGAAACGTTTCCTTCTTGATTCTTCATTTAATATCGGTGCATCAGTAAGATACAGATACCAATTCTTCTGATTAAAAGTACATTACTTCTGAATTCCTCAATCGCCCTCTCATATCAAACTGTTAAAAATATCACTTCTTCACGATTATATTTTTGTTGCTCTTAGGATATTTTTGGTAGATTTCAATCCGATAAATTCCGCCATTGAGGAGCATGATATGTTTCTATTACTTCTTGCACTTTTGAAATGTTTTTGTTACAGAATCCAAAATGCATTTTCTTTAAAATATCTGAAAAATAAGATGCAACAGCTTTTATGTGGCACGTTTTTTCTTCTTATGTATATCTTTGCATGTAATTAATTATTTAGTTCGACTCATTTGCCATATCATCTCAGGAGATCGACACACTCTTAATAATTTTCTTTCTGCAAGTAAAATTTTATTGCAGTTTTTCACTGTTACCGAGGCTAAGTAATTGTCTTATTGTGGGTTTGCTCCTCTTGGTGAAATGCAGAATTGAAACAGTTAGGAGCCAAGTCAAAAAGTAGGAACTTAGGGTAAGCAACCTCAGGACTGCTACCAGTGCAATGTGCTAGTCAGAGTAGAAATGAAAGAATTAACAGAATGAATTTGTGGCTTGAGAGCCTGTGCAGGAAGGAGGGGGTTCAGATTTTCAGGACATTGGGATCAGTTCTGGGGAAGGTGGAACTACTTCACCTGGACCAGACTGAAACCGATGTCCTTGGGGATGCTTTTGCTGACACTGTTGAGGAGGGTGGAAGAGGGATGGAATTCAAATGATGAGGCTAGTGGACAGGAAGGAGGTAATAACTAAAGCCTGTAAGGAACGAGACAATGAAGTCAGCGTGACTGAGGAAAAGAGTAGGCAGGAAGCAGATGATGAATGTAAAGGGCCAGGTGGTCTGAGGTGTATTTGTTTTATTAGAGATGTTAGAGGCGGCACGGTGGCTCAGTCGTAAGCACTGCTGCCAGTGATCTAGGTACGATTCCGTACTCGGGCTGCTGCTTGTGTTGAGTTTGCACATTCTCCCAGTGTCTGTGTGGGTTTCCGACGGGTGCTCTAGTTTTCTCCCAAAGTTCAAGAATGAGCAGGCCAGATCAATTGGCCATGCTAAAGTTCCACTCGTGATAGGTGGGTTAGTCAGAGGGGAACGGGTCTGGGTGGGTTATTCTACGGATGGTCAGTGTGGTCCTGCTGGATGGAAGGGCCTGTTTCCATGCTGTAGGGAATCTAATCAGTGTAAGGCAGGTGAAATTAGGTCTTGCTTTTGTTTCTAGGATTAGGGTATTATTGCTATTACTGAGACTTGGTTGAGGGAAGGTCGTGATTGGCAACTAAATATGCCATGAATTAGACGCTTCAGGCAGGGCTGAGAGGAAGGCAAAAGGGGTGGAGGAGTTGCATTACTTGTGTGAAAGGTTATAACAGCTATGCTGAAGCAGGACAATATTGGCAGAGCTCAAAAATAGGAAGGATATGGTAACAATGTTGGGGCTGTACCACAGGCATCACAACAACAAGCATGAGATAGAGGTATAAAGATGTAAACAGATGATGGAAAGATGTAGGAGCTACAGGGTGGTGGTGATAGGAGATTTTAATTTTACTAAAATTGACTGGGATTCACTTGGTATTAGAGGTGAACATGGATGAGGGTTTGTAAGGTGTATCCAGGAAGGTTTTATATAGCAGTATATAAATATTCCAAAGTGGAAAGAGGCCAAACTGAGCTTGGTGTTGGGTCATAACCCGTCCAGGTGGTTGGCGTTTCAGTAGGGGATTACTTTGGGAATAGTGATCACAATTCTGTCAGTTTTAGAATACCCATGGACAAAGACGAGATTGGTCATCACGGAACAGTGCTAAATTAGAGGAAGACCAGCTGGAGCAAAATTCGGCAGGAGCTGCATTGTGAGCAGCAGTATGGAGGTAAATTCCCAATTGATATGTTGGAGGCCTTTCACGAGAAATTGATGAGAGTTCAGGGCAGACACATCCTTGTGAAAATGAGGGATAGAAATGACAAGATTATGGGACCAGGGATGACAGGTGAAATTGTGAGACTAGCTAAGAAGAAAAAGGAAGCATAAACAAGGTCTATGTGATTGAAAACAGACGAAGCGATGGAAGAATTTGTGGAAAGTAGGACTCATCTGAAACGAGGAATTAAGAGGGCTAAAAGGGGTCATCATATATCTTTAACAAACAGGGTAAAGGAAAATCCCAATGCCTTTATTCGTACATAAGGAACAAGAAGGTAAATAAGAAGATGTCGGCATGCTCAACGACAAAAGAAGAAAGTTATACGGTATGTCAGAGAAAATGGCTGAGATTCTTAATGATAAATTTGCATCCATATTGACCGAGGAGAGGGACACGGTGGATGTTCAGGTTAGGGATGACCGTTTGATTAATCTCAATCAAATCGGCTAAAGGAGGGAGGAAGTGTGTGTGTTCCAAAAGGCATTAAGGTGGACAAGTCTCCATGTCTGGATGGGATCTATCCCACGTTACGGAAGGAAGTAAGAGTGGAAATAGCTAGGACATTAACAGATATCTCTGCAGCATCGTTGAACACGGGTGAAATCCCGCAAGCCTGGAAAATCTGTAATGCTGTTCCCATGCTTAAGAAAGGTAGCAGGGATAATCCAGGTAACTACAGACCTGAGAGCCAAATGTCATTTGTGGGGAAGCTGATGGAGAAGATACGGAGTGATAGGATGTATTTGCATTTGGAAGAAATGGTCTTATCAGTGACAGGCAGCGTGCACTTGTGCAGAGAAGGTCATGTCTTACCAACTTAATAGAATTTTCTGAGGAAGTGACCAAGTTTTTAATAAGGGAAGCGCTGTCGATGTCCTGTATATAGACTGCAGTGGGCCATTTGATAAGACTCCCCATGGTAGGCTGATGGATAACGTGAAGTGATATGGGCTCCAAGGTGTACTAGCTAGATGAATAGAGAAATCACTGGGCAACAGTAGACAGAGAATAACAGTGGAAAGGAATTTCACAAAATACAGAATTGTGACCAGTGATATCCCATAGGGATCCATGGTGGAACCACATAAAAGATCTGGAGGAATGCATAGGTGGTCTGAGTAACAGGTTTGGAGATGACGGAAAGATTGGTGGTGTAGTGCTAGTGATAGGGACTCACATACAACGTGGTAGGATATAGATAAATTGGAGATTTGGGCAGAGAAATGGCAGCTGGAGTTCAATCCGGGCAAATGTGAGGTGATGCGTTTTGGAAGAGTCAATCCAAGAGCGAACTATGCAGTAAATAGAAAAACCCTGGGACAAATTGATGCATTGAGCGATCTGGGTGTTCGGATCCATTGTACCCTAAAGATCGTAACTTAGGCAGATAGAGTGATCAATATGGCATGCTATCCTCCATCAGATCGAGTATTGAGTACAAGAGTTGGCTGGTCAGATAACATTTGTCTGAGACTTTGTTTCGTCCACATTTGTAATACAGCATACGGTTCTCGTCGCTACATTCCCAAAATGATGTTGATGCTTTGGAGAGGGTGCAGAGGAGGTTCACCAGAATTTTGCCTGGAATGGAGGGCGACAGCTATGAAGAGACATTGAGGAAATTACGATTAATTTCCTCAGAAAGATGGAAGTTGAGGGGTGACATGATTGAAGTCGACAAAATCAAGCGAGGTGTAGACAGGGTGGATAGCAAATAGCTTTTTCTCCTGAGCAAGGGACTCAATTACTCGGGGTCATAAATTCAAAATGAAAGGAGAAATTATTCAGGGAGATATGCATGTGAAGTTCTTGATGCCGAGGGCGGAAGGTTCGTGGAATACTTTGCCAGAAGAATTAGTAGACATGGGCACAATAGCGTCATTTACGCTGCATCTAGAAAGATAGATGAAAGGGTAGGGAGAAGAGGGATACAGATTCTTAGAAAATAGGTGACATGTTTATATCAATGATGTGGATCAGCGCAGCTTTTGATGGCTGAAGGTACTGTATCATTGCTGTAATGTTCTTTGTTCTTTCCACATTTTTATATTTTTATCAATTTCAGCAAACGTAGCAGTGATTATCATCCTATCTCGAAGACGATGCGGCCTCTCAGGATGTATTACTTAATACGTGGTGTCCATGGCGGTGACAGATCTCCGGGTAATGATCACTGCTGTAATATTGAGTCGGATCGCTGGGATTTACTTCCCATCAGTTTCCTTTCCATCACGCCACTGTGCAGTCTTCGTTCTTCCTTAATATGTGCAGCCATTGATAGTTCTGCCTGGTTAACTGTTGCTTTTACCTTCGACCGATTTGTTGCCATTTGTTGTCAGAAGCTTAAAATCAAATATTGTACCCAGGATACAGCAGCTCTAGTTATAGCTACTGTTTCCATTTTAAGCTGTATAAAGAATATATATATATATATGTGTATATATATATATATATATATATCTCACTAATGAACCTACATGCATAGTTAACAATGTTCCCTGATACTGCAACATTAAATTTGAATTTTATACTTCACTTGCATGGGCTGCGTATGATGTGATTCGCACCATCTTTACACCTTGTCGCCCATTCATTCTGATTTTACTGCTCAATGCTCTCACCGTCAGACACATTGAAACTGCGAATAAAGCCAGGACGAGACTTTGGACTCAGAGCAACAGAGAACATCAAAGTGACACAGAACTGGAGAAACGAAGAAAGCCCAAGATTTTACTCTTTGCTGTCTCAGGAAGTTTAATTCTCTTGGAATCAGCATTTTTTGTCGAAGTTCTCGATGTCCGAATTTCGAATGTTGCATATTCCTCAGGTTCTGACTTCGCAGAATCAATATTCATAGTAGAGGAAACTGGCTATATGCTTCAGCTTTTCAGTTCCTGCATCAACCCATATATTTATGGTGGTACCCAACGATAGTTCAGAGCAGAATTAATGAATGAGGTGAAGGATCTATTCAGTCTAATTGTTAAATTACATCAATTCTCAAGATAAGGAAACCACAATCTATCGAAGTGCACCACATAATTTGGGTAACAGAGGAGCAAGGTTAAGAATCATGAAATCTATTATTAAGGCGCATGTAGGATTTAGACAGTTGAGAACACCATCACTGCAAATTCGCCTTCTAACCATTAAGAATCTAGTCTTCGATATTCTTAGAACACTATTCCACCGCTGGGGTCAAAATCTTGCAGCTCTTGCCTGCATAGCCTTTTTGATATGATTGCATTGAATGGACTTCTGCTTTACAATAAAACAGTTCACCACCACTACTTTAAGAGCAACTGGAACGCGCCATAAAAGCATGCCCAGCCAGCAACGACCATATCCTACACATAAAATAAGTACTGTCGCATTATGTTCAGAAAATGTGAAATATTATCCAAGCTGAACAAAAAAAAGCATGTTTTGAGTTTGGAAGTTCTGAGATGCAAAGGACTCGCTGAGTTCTCGTTCTGGGAATTCAAAACATATGTGCAACTATTGCAAGTAATTAGTAAAGTGCCTATTTAATCCAAATCATAACTTTATCTGTATTCATTGTCTAGCCTTACAATATACTTCTGACTGCAGAAAGACAAACAATGTTTTTTGTCCTTTCATTCCTTACTCAAGTAGACCAAATGTTCTTCTTTACCCAACGAGGCTCTTTCTTCCCCTGTTCAAAGTGGGGTGTCTTTAACCTTTCTCTTGTTGACCGGCTTGGTCACCGAAAGTGTTTGCTTATCATTTTGTTCCAAGCCATAACAACACGATGATTAATTACGATAAAGTGACTGGCCAAATTTAAGTGTGACTTCAGAGTGATGAGTATTGACAAAAGTCACCTCCTATTATGCCGTGATTTGTCTCATAAATTGGCAGATTTCTTTGGGTTTATTGTCTATCTTAAATTCATTATTTGCTAAGATTGTTATTTGTTTGTTTTCTTGTTAACCGGAAAGACCAGCCTATGTAATCTGATTTGATTATTGCTGTCTTGAATGCTCTCGATGCTGATTTAAATTGTGAAATTCCCAACAAACCAACCAGGTCCTTCCCACGAGCACTTTGCTTGTCTTAGTTTGATTCTTCTGTGAAACTGACTGACATGCCTGAACAATTTGATGTGAAGAAGGAGGATGTGGTGAAAAGTTTGGAATATTTAAGTATCGATAAGTTCCTTGAGTCAGATGGCATACCGGAACAGTGAGGACTGCAGATCTGGAGATGAGAGTCAAAGAGCGTGGTGCAGAAAAAACATAGCTGGTCAGGCAGCACGCGAAGAGCAGAAGAGTCGAAGTTTCTACCAGAAGTTCGTCATACCAAAGAGATTGCTGCAGCGTCGGTGATATCTTTTCCTTCTCACTGTCCAGTGGAGTATTCCCAGACGCTTGGAAGCTCGAAATTGTTATTCCCCTGTTCCAAAAAAAGGAGTTAGGATAACCCCAGGAATTACAGACCAGTCAGTCTTACGTCAGTTGTCGGCAAAGTATTCGACAAGATTCTGAGAGACAGGATATATGATTACTTGGAAAACAATAGCTTTAATCGAGATAGTCAGCATGGCTTTGTGAGGAGCAGGTCATGCCTCGCAAATCTTATGCAATGCTAGCAGTTGCAGTCGAGTCAGATACATCAGGGACAATTAAGCTTCTCTTGGATAGGCACATGGAAATAGTGCAACAAAGGGTATGTCGATTAGTCTTATTTAAAGTAGGATAAAAGGCCGAATGGCCTGTACTGTGTTGTACTGTTCTATGCTCTAAAAACACTATAGCAATGACGATTCAGCAGACATGAGAATGCGTGGGGACATTCCTGCAAGGTATCTTGATGTTTCATCAGCCAGCCCAAACCAGAACTCGTGATTCACACTATTTGAACCAATGGTCAGGTTGATCTATGAAATGGCTGGAAGGAATAAGTGGCAATGGGAGCGGTATCGGACACTTAATAGGAACATCCATAAATATGCCAGGAATTTGAATAAACAATTATACACAATTCGGAATGAAGTCAAGTATAGGTACCCAGTTAAGGACATAGGAAGAGATCAACAGTTTACAGATTAGCAAGTATCAAGAGTGGAAGATTGGGTAGGGATAAAGATAAGGCTAGAATATGGCCAAATTCCACACAGGTTTTACGTGGACATTATAATACCTGTTATGTGTCCGCTGAAAGATGTGAGTTTGGAGAACACTTGGAAATACTATTCACAACGAAAGCTGCGTGTAGAATCCAGAAATCTTGGGGATACCCGGCTTATGATAGGCTGGAATGGGGGTATGACATCTGTGGAGATGTAGGAGGCGTCAGGAGTGATGGTGGAAAATATTCTGCGAACTGAACAATATATTGAGCTGTCCATGGGTGGAACAGGAGAATGGAGCTGACAATGTTACATCTGACAGTCCCTGTATTTAAATTGCAACCCTGGGTGTGCATGTGTAATATAAGTGAGTATTACAAATCTGACAACTGGAACCTTGATATATGAAATGAACTGGAACTTCAACCCTGATGCAACTTTGAAGGGAATCTGGACATTGTAGGGGTACTGACATTATCGTCGATTTGGGTGTTGATTATAAGCTGCATGAAACAAGCTTATGCACCTCCGTTCACACTCACAAAAAAAAATTGTTGGAGCATCATTACAACTGATAGAGAGGTGGACTCAATTCCCTCTATTCCTGTGGAAGCCATGTGTTACCGCGTCAGTATTGTCAAAAATTATGTAAAATTGTCATTGAGAGACTTGAAGTAGAAATGTTAGATATTAATTTCAACACCACGTATATGAAAGACCTACTCAATATCAAGAAAATAATAGTGTACTTCCCACAAGACAGACTAGATATTATGGGAAGAGCCCAAACCTTACGATATGATATTATGATGGCCTCTCTAGAAGTATACTATCTTAGGGTTATTAGTAATATTACATACTTCATGTTATGACTAAACATACCTCTATCAGATTGACTAGCTGACAATTGAAAATAAAAGGCCAAGGTCACTGGAATTTAAAAATATGATTGTAAACGTCATGGAGAAATAAAACCTTCACGGAGAGCATACAGATATGAAAACGGAAAATGACTATCTGGCAAATCCAATAACACATTGACAATAAACTATACCAATCGAATGGAAAAGTAAGGTCACAAAACAAGGTGAAAATGTACTCTACATCAAGCTTTTACGTATCAATGCAGACAAGCAAAAGTACCATCATTCGATTTTTCTTCCTTAAAATAATGCCATGTTAGAAAGCATAGCTGTTGTAATGTCTGAACATTTCGTATTTTCCAACGTTGTTGAGAATGTAGCTGTACCTTCCAACTAATGTCTTGATACATTTCCAATGTGCATGGTTAAACAATCAGCTCATAAAAGCAATACATGAGTCGTCATATAAAAGGGCCAAACATCACTTCGTAAGTCCCGTTGTGGTTAGTCAATCACTTAGTTTTACAGTGAATATTAAGTTAAAAATTGTCTCGGGGAGACAAAAAAATTGTGTTGTCTCACTCAATTTGAGAATGAATATCTCCTGGAATAGTGAAGGACATGGCCATGTACAAAGAATACAGAAATGATCAGAGGTATTGGCTCTCATTTTGTAGTAAATATAGGAGAATAATACAAAGCTGAAGGGCACAGAATGACTTATGTAAGGTTTGTGGATAATACACAAATCACAAGTGACCATATGTGTGTTTCTGTGAAAAACAAGATCACAAAGTCTGCTCCAAAAGCAACAAAATGTCGATGATAGAAATGTGGGCTCAAAAAGATGTACAGCGCAGAAACAGACCATTCGGTTCAACTTGTCCATGCCGACCAGATACCCCACCCTAATCTACTCCCACTTGCCAGCACCCAGCCTTTATCCCTCTATTCATATACCCATCCAGGTGTTGTAATTGTAACAGCCTCCACCATTTTTTCCACCAAGTCATTCCATACACACACCATCCTCTGCGTGAACAGGTTACCCTTTAGGTCTTTTTCAAATTAGATTAGATTAGACTTACAGTGTGGAAACAGGCCCTTCGGCCCAACAAGTCCACACCGACCCGCCGAAGCGAAACCCACCCATACCCTTACATTTACCCCTTACCTAACACTAGGGGCAATTTAGCATGGCCAATTCACCTGACCCGCACATCTTTGGACTGTGGGAGGAAACCGGAGCACCCGGAGGAAACCCACGCAGACATGGGGAGAACGTGCAAACTCCACACAGTCAGTCGCCTAAGTCGGGAACTGAACCCGGGTCTCAGGCGCTGTGAGGCAGAAGTGCTAACCACTGTGCCACCGTGCCGCCCACTTGCCACTCTCACCCTGAACATATTCCCTCTCGTTCTGGACTCCCGCCACCCCATGGAAAAGACACAGCCAATTCGCCCTATGCATGTCCACCATGATTTTATGAACCTCCACAACGTCACCCCTCAGCCTCCGGTTCTCCAGAGAAAACAGCTGTCGCCTTTTCAGCCTGTCTCACGCGTAAAATTCATCAGAGCTGTGAGAATTCTAAAGACCTTGGAAAGTATAATGCAATTCTCAAGTATGTTAGGAAACGGAGTCATGTTGTCAATTTTTTCCTTTTTCACTTCCTCGTGCAAATGCCAACGTTAGGGCCAATATTAGCCTGCTTTAAATTTAAACACGTGTTGGGCTGGAAATATTACAGATCGACCATACTTTATCACACAGAAAATGATATTCCAAATTCGTGTCCATTTTCAACAACACAACACAACATATAATCATTTTACAGTATTGAACTGTACTTCCGTTTCACTTTTCTCTCTGGGGTTATCGTAATGATGGGCAGGGAAACCGTTGACAAAATCTAGCTTTTCTTCAAAATCGCATGAAGGATTATAATACTAAAAGGGATACCAGTCCAGAGAGACCTTGGGTACTGTGCACAAATCCATGCAGAGGAATCTGTTGGCATCGAGCACACAGTTAACAATGCAATAAAACTATCAAGACTGGAAATAGTTATTGCAGTCAATGTTAACTGCAACAAAGAGAATGAAAAATACACCTCGTTTGAAAAGAGTGGGAAGAAATAAAACCAGAAGTCGTTAATTCTATCAAGCACGCCTTTTCCACCATTCATTTATGATCTTTCTGTGGCTTTAGCTTAACATGCAGCCCTTCTCTATAATGGTTCCTCATTCTTGTCATTTGCTTTTGAGAAAAAAGAGTCACAACAGCTCAGAAACCTCTGGCAAAAATAAATTTGCTTCGTGTTCCATTTTAACCGGGCTACCGCTGGTTAAGAACAGTGACTCCAAGATTTTCCGGATGTGTAAACTTCCTGTCTATGTATTATTGCTTCTGTACTTCAGTAGTGGAGTGAGTGGGTATTGGAGGAGATCGATAGGGTGTTGATGAAAGTGGTGCTCTGTCCGGGATGTATCAAGCTCCTTGACTGTTGATTGAGATCTCCCTTGCAGCTAAGTGGAAAGTAACCCATTGCACTCATGACTTAAACATTTGAGATAATACACAGACACTGGTGAGACTGAAGATTATCCATTCACTGCAGCATTTGTGACTTCTGAACAGGTCTTGTGGAGAATGTATTTACTTGGTTATGATTAACAGTAACTCCTGGAAAAATATACTCGGTGAAGACAGAGTGTGATTGACATCAATGGGCGCAGATTCTGTTCTTTCATTTTAAAGATTATTCTTGCCAATCGTTTTTATAACACAAATGTTACTTCTGATAGAACTGCTCGGTGCCCCACTGACAAAAATGCTGACTTGGTGTCAAATGCAGTCCCTCTTGTTTTTGACGTTTATCATTTTTGTTATAGTTGAGAGTAAAGTTGGAGTGTCAGTTTACAACAACATAAATATATATGTATGAGTGTGTGTGTCTCTGTGTGCGCATGTCTGCGTGTGTGTGTCTGTGTGTGTGTCGCTGTGTCTGCGTGTGTCTGTGTGTGTCTGTATGTGTGTGTAAATCTGGGTGGTCCACAATGACTGGTTCCTTTGTTTGATTAAGTTTCCTTTCTTGTCTTAACTCGCCCTAAGTGTATGATTTGGATTATGTTGGATTTTCAAACAGTTATGGTATTCTAACTTCAGTTATCTTTTGTCTGTGTGTCAAAAAACTGTTTAGTTTAAAAATGAGTGGTTTAACCAACTGTATCGCTCCTGAAATACGCATTTTGCAAACATTTAAAATAACTAGAAAGGTTAAGCTACCTTCATGAAACCCTTTGGGGTAGGGTGGGGGCTGGCTTAGTCCATAACAGTATCATAGGTCTTTTGACCTGGGCACCCCTTCTGATTTCCTTGTGGGAACATATTTAGTCCGAACTAACAGAATCTTCCTTCTCAGCATTAAAGAAATGTTGTAAATGCCACCGCAAGCCTGCAATTCATCAGAATAGCTTGTAGATCGGCTCTTTACTAACGGACGTGTCACCTAGTAGTGAAATCCATTCCTGCTGCTTTACAAATATCTTATTTGATAATGGTGCGGTCATAGTCCCCGAAGTTTTTTTCTATTTCTCACAAGTTAGCCACCTCTTTGTTCTGGTATCTCCCTTTGACTGTTGGAGGTATACAAACGATCAATTATTTTTTTGTCTTGCTGCTTCAGTCAATTCATTTGATTTCATCTTAACTTCTTATTATCATATCGAAATTTGTTGGCTGTTTTTGTTTCTGTTGTCGACGTTTCCCAACAACTTGCTCTTTTATCCATCTCTCTATCATGTCAGTGAATACTTTTGTTCGAGAACATTTAGAAGCCATTTATAGGCCTGCTGAAGTCGTTGTCTGTAACCTTTGTCGGCCATCCTTAATTTATCAGTACCCTTCTAAGTAACACCTTATTACTGTAGACTCCAGCAATTTGCCCTCGACTGAGAGTCGACTCACTGTCTCTGGAATTCCTCAGGCTATTGGATTAGTATCATTGAAAAAGGAGTAGTCACCAGTGACATAAGCGATATAACTATTAAAAATGCCATGCAAAGGTGATTTGTTAGAACTGGTGTATTTGTTTCTGTGTCTTTTTCTAGTATGCTTTAATTTCTATAATTTCTTATGGAAATATGTTGACTTATTTTCAGCCATTTCTGTTCTGTGTTTTCTAACCTGATTCTTCAGGAATTTATTGCCCTCCATTTCAATGCCATTTTTTGTCCCAACTTAATGCAGCCTTCAGTCCCGTCACAATGTGATTAGTCAAGGAAATCACCCCAACTCTGTTCAAAAGCGATCCATCTTTTCGACATGCTCCATAACCATCAGAGACACTACCAAAGTTTTATTAATCCTTCTCCTGAACCAATTTCTGAGACCAGCAATTACCTGACTTATGCTTTCACTGAAGTATTTATCTACACACGGCAGTTTGAGCAACCGAGAGATTATCGCTTTGGGGAAACACTTCTTAAATTTCTTCCCTGATTCCTAAGTACTGAGTTCATGACCACATCCTTCACTCTACACATGCTGTTAGTAGAGTTGGGGAGCACAATTACCGGCTGTTGGCCATCACGTTTCAGATGCTCTTCAGCTTCACAATTCCATCCTTGATGTGTTTATTTGGAACACTGTATCACATTTTCAAATGATGTTGGTGATTTCAGGAAAATAAAACGCCTGTTCCAAGAGCTAACGAACTACTTAGCTATTTTGAATATGCCAAACTTGCTCCTCCGTCATGTGCAGCTGGGACTTCCATGGTGATTTCAATGTGGCTCTAACCGGAGACCCTAGATATCTGTAATACTTATCAGCATTTAGAACTGAAGATTAGCGATAGTGAACAATGCACTGAAAGGATTTCCATATTAGCCACTCATGAAGCTTATTGCTTGCAGTCTGCTGTGTTCATTGTTGGCACCAGTTGCCAAACAGCTAATGTGACAGAGGAACGTGGAACGGTGCTCCAGCACATAACAACTGCCATTATTTTTCCTTTTCACCAGTTGCTAACTGCGACGTATTAGAGGTCATATTACAAACACATTGAAGTGGAGATTGGTGCACCCTATTTTTCTCTGCCTGACCCATCATTCTAGAGATCGACGTACAGAAGACAGAGGGTGGTATTAGATGGAAAAATATCAGCTTGGAGCTCGGTTACCAGTGGTGTTCCACAGGAATCTGTTGTGGTAACTCTGCTCTCTGTGATTTTTATAAATGACTTGGATGAGGAAGTGGAAGGGTGAGTTAGTAAGTTTGTCGATGACATGAAGTTAGGTGGAGTTGTGAATAGTGTGGAGGGCTGTTATAGGTTGCAACGGGACGTTGAAAGGATGCAGAGCTGGGCTGAGACGTAGAAGACGAAGTTCAACCTGGAAAAGTATTAAGGGAATTTATCTTCGAAGTTCGAATCTGAATGTAGATTATAGGGTTAAAAGCAGGACTCTTGGCAGTGTTGAGAAACAGAGTGAAATTGGACTCCGCATCCACACATCCCTCAAACCTGACACCGACGTCGTGGGATTGATAAGAACGTGCTTTACATGTTGGCTTTCATCAGCAGGGGGATTGATTTTAAGAGCTGCTCGGTTATGCTGCAGGTCTGAAGAGCCCTGGTTAAACCACACTTGAAACATTGTGCTCAATTCTGGTCCCGTCAATCCAGGAAGGAAATGGAAGCTTAAAGAGAGAGCAGGAGATTTACCAGGATGCTGCCCAGACTGAAGGGCAAATCTTCTCAAGAAAGGTAGAGGGAACTCTGGCTTTTCTCATTGCAGTGAAGAAGGATGAGAGTTCAGTTGATAGAATTGTACAAGATGATGAGAAGCATAGATAGACTGGATATCCAGAGACATTTTTTTCCCAGGTTAGTTTGATCTTAGAATAAAATGAAATGTCGGCACCACATCGAGGGCCGAAGGGCCTGTTCTGCGCTGCAGTGTTCTATGGTCAGTGTTCTACGTGATAAAATTCTTAATGCAACGAGTGCCTAGAACAATAACACCACTCTTTCTTAATTTGTGACCGCGCGTTGGTGCACAGATATTGAGAAAGTTCTTTGATACTTCGAACATGATTATATGCAATGTGTTTGTGACAATGTAATGTTTACATGTTGACACCAAAACAACTCTCAGTTTGATACTAAGTGTCGGCTCATTTCTTTTTATTCTTTTCACGAAATCCTCTAGCGCCTATTAAATATATTGACTAAGTTCATTATTCAAAGATTAAACAACACAGAGTTAAAATTTTCTGTACAGCCAACGAATCAGACAAAATTGTCTTTGCAGTTTTATCAAAGGAAGCACTGCTTGGCCCTGACCTCTCAGATTGGGCCACTGTTCTCTTATGAAGGACAATACCTAAATGAGTGAACATTTTGGTGCAATGCCTGAACGGATAAAATAAACTCTTAACTGCATCAGAAGATAACAGCAACAAAGAATTAGCTGAACTAATCTCTTCATTAGTTAAATTTAAAACATGCTTGTGATTATCCCCCGAGAGACTGACATTGGGTATAAATGTGACTGCTTTTTACTGTTTGACAGAATAAATCAAAATCGTCTGGTCGAAATGCATGTAACACCAACAGGCCTCGTATTTGTTATTTACTATCCTATCCTAGCAGCTATTGGTGTCCCAGGTAAGCCGCTTTAATGAATAGTTTCCTATTCTCCATTATGAATGTTCCCATTTAATACCGGTGCATCAGTTAGATATGATATCCATTCTTCTGATTAAAAGTATATTACTTCTTAATTCCTCAATCGTCCTCTCATATCAAACTGTTAAAAATATCACTTTTTCAGGATTATATTTTTTGTTGCTCTTGGGATATTTTTGGTAGATTTCAATCCGATAAATTCCGCCATTGAGGAGCATGATATGTTTCTATTACTTCTTGCACTTTTGAAATGTTTTTGTTACAGAATCCAAAATGCATTTTCTTTAAAATATCTGAAAAATAAGATTCAACAGCTTTTACGTGGCACGTTTTTTCTTCTTATGGATTTCGTTGCATGTACTTAATTATTTAGTTCGACTCATTTGCCATATCATCTCAAGAGATCTACACGCTCTTAATAATTTTCTTTCTCCAAGTAAAATTTGATTGCAGTATTTCACTGTGACCGAGGCTAAGTAATTACGTTATTGTGGGTTTGCTCTTCTGGGTGAAATGCAGAATTGAACCAGTTAGGGGCCAAGTCAAAAAGTAGGACCTCAGGGTTAGCAACCTCTGGATTGCTACCAGTGCAATGTGCTAGTCAGAGTAGAAATGAAAGAATTAACAGAATGAATGCGTGGCTTGAGAGCTTGTGCAGGAGGGAGAGGGTTCAGATTTTCAGGACATTGGGATCAGTTATGTGGAAGGTGGAACAATTACACCTGGGCCAGACTGAAACCAATGTCCTTGAGGATGCTTTTGCGAATGCTGTTGAAGAGGGTGGCAGGGGGATGAGAATCAGATGATGAGGCTAGTGGACAGTATGGAGGTAGTAACTAAAGCCTGTTAAGAACTAGACAATGAAGTCAGCGTGACTAAGGGAAAGAGTACACAGGGACAGATGATGAATGCAAAGGGACAGGTGGTCTGAGATGTATTTGTTTTGTTGTGAGATGTTAGAGGCGGCTCGGTGGCTCAGTGGTAAGCACTGCTTTCTGGGATCTAGGCACGATTCCGGCCTCGGCCGGCTGCATGTGTGGAGTTTGCACATTCTCCCCGTGTCTGTGTGGTTTTCTGACGGGTGCTCTAGTTTTCTCCTAAAGTTCAAAGTTGAGCAGGCCAGATCAATTGGCCATGCTAAAGCTCCTCTAGTGATAGTGCGTCAGTCAGAGGGGGAATGGGTCTGGGTGAGTTAATCTTCGGTTGTTCAGTGTGGACCTGCTGGACCGAAGGGCCTGTTTCCATTCTGTCGGGAATCTAATCAAAGTATAGTAGCTAAGGCAGGTGAACTTAGGCCTTGCATTTGCTCCAAGGATTATGGTATTATTGCTATTACTGAGACTTGGTTGAGGGAAGGTCGTGATTGGCAACTACACATGCCAAGAATAAGACGCTTCAGGCAGGGCAGAGAGGAAGGAAAAGGGGTGGAGGAGTTGCATTACTTGTCAGAAAGGATATCACAGCTGTGCTGAAGGAGGACAATATGGGCAGTGCTCAAAAATAGGATGGATATGGTAACAATGTTGGGGCTGTACCACAGGCATCCCAACAGCAAGCATGAGATAGATGTATAAAGATGTAAACAGATTATGGGAAGATGTAGGAGCGACAGGGTGGTGGTGATAGGAGATTTTAATTTTACCAACATTGACTGGGATTCATTTGGTATTAGAAGTGAAAATGGAGGAGGGTTTGTAAGGAATATCCAGGAGGCTTTTGTGCAGCAGTATATAAATATTCCAAAGTGGAAAGGGGCCAACCTGAGCCTGGTGTTGAGGTATGAGCCCGACCAGGTGGTTGGCGTTTCAGTAGGGGATTACTTTAGGAATAGTGATCACAATTCTGTAAGTTTTAGAATAGCCATGGACAAAGACGAGATTGGTCCTAAACGGAACAGTGCTAAATTAGGCGAAGTCCAGCTATCGCAAAATTCGGCAAGAGCTGGATTGTGAGCAGCAGTTTGAAGGTAAATTCACAATTGATATGTTGGGGGCTTTTACCGCGAAAAGGGTTAGAGTGCAAGGCCGACACATCCCTGAGAAAATGAGGGATAGAAATGATAAGATTATGGGATCACGGATGACAGGTGAAATTGTGAGACGAGCTATGAGGAAAAAGAAAGCATACACAAGGTCTATGTGATTGAAAACAGACGAAGCTTTGGATGAATATGGGGAAAGTAGGACTCATCTGAAACCAGGAATTAAGAGGGCTAAAAGGGTTCATAATATATCTTTAACAAGCAGCGTTAAGGAAAATCCCAAAGCCTTTATTAGCGTATAAGGAATAAGAAGGTAAATAAGTAGAATTTGGCATGCTCAACGACAAAAGAAGGGAGTTATATGTGAAGTCAGAGATAATGGCTGTGATTCTAAATGATAAATTTGCATACATATTTGCATCGATGAGAGGTACAAGATGGATGTTGAGGTTAGGGATAAACGTTTGATTAATCTCGATCAAGTCGGCTAAAGGAGTGATGAAGTTTGTGTATTCCAAAGGGCATTAAGGTGGACAAGTCTCCATGTCCGGATGGGATCTATCCCACGTTACGGAAGGAAGTAAGAGGGGAAAGAGCCAGGACATTAACAGATATCTCTGCAGCATCGTTGAACACGGGTGAAGTCCCGCAAGACTGGAGAATTTGTAATGCTGTGCCCTTGGTTAAGAAAGGTAGCAGGGATAATCCAGGTAAATACACACCAGAGAGCCAAACGTCAGTTGTGGGGAAGCTGCTGGAGAAGATACGGAGTGATAGGATGCATTTGCATTTGGAAGAAATGGTCTTTTCAGTGACAGTCAGTGTGCATTTGTGCACAGAAGGTCATGTCTTGCCAATTTAATAGAATTTTCTGAGCAAGTGACCAAGTTTTTAATAAGGGAAGCGCTGTCGGTGTCCTGGACATGGACAGTAGTGAGGGGTTTTAGAAGACTTCCCATGGTCGGCTGATGTCGAACGTGAAGTAATATGCGGTCCAATGTGGAGTAGCTACATGAATAGAGAAATCACTGGGCAACAGAAGACAAAGAATAACAGTGGAAAGGAATTTCACAAAATAGAGAACTGTGACCAGTGATATCCCACCGGGATCCATGGTGGAACCACATAAAAGCTCTGGAGGAATGCATCGGTTGTCTGATTAGAAGGTTTGCCGATGATGGAAAGATTGATGGAGGAGCGCTTGTGATATGGTCTCTCATAGAACGTGGCAGGGTATAGATAAATTAGTGAGTTGAGCAGAGAAATGGCAGCTGGATTTCAATCCGAGCAAATGTGAGGTGAAGCATTTTGGAAGAGTCAATTCAAGAGCGAACTATGCAGTAAATAGAAAACCCCTGGGGCAAATTGATGCACTGAGACATCTGGGTGTTCAGATCCATTGTACCCTGAAGATGGTAACTTAGGTAGATTGAGTGATAAATATGGCATGCTTTCCTTCATCAGACGGAGTATTGAGTAAAAGAGTTGTCAGGTCATATAACACTTGTCTCGCACTTTGGTTTGTCCACATTTGGAATACAGCATACAGTTCTAGTCGCTACATTTCCAAAATGATGTTGGTGTTTAGGAGACGCTGCAGAGGAGGTTCACCAGAAATTTGCCTGGAATGGAGGGAGCCAGATATGAAGATACGTTGAGGAGATTACAAGTAATTTCCTAAGATAGATGGAAGTTGAGGGGTGACCTGATTGAGTTTGACAAAATCGTGAGAGATGTAGACAGCGTGGATAGCAAGTAGCTTTTTCCCAAGAGAAGGGAACTGAATTACTCGGGGTCAATGAATTCAAGATGAAAGGAGAAATGATTAAAGGAGATATGCATGTGAAGTTTTTTTATGCCGAGGGTGGTAGGTTCCTGGAATACGTTGCCAGAAGAATTAGTAGACATCGGCACAATAGCGTCATTGCGGCTACATCTAAAAAGATACATGAAAGGGCAGGGAGAAGAGGGATACAGATCCTTAGAAAATAGATGACATGTTTATATCAATGATGTGAATCAGTGCAGCTTTCGTTGGCTGAAGGTAATGCATCTGTGCTGTAATTTTCTTTGTTCTTTGCTCTTTTTGTATATTTTCATCAATTTCAGCTAACTTAGCCGTGATTATTATACTATCTCGAAGACGATGCGGCCTCTCAGGATGTATTACCTATTACCTGGTGTCCATGGCGGTGACAGATCTCCTGGTAATGATCACTGCTGTAATATTGAGTCGGATCACTGGGATTTACTTCCCAACCAGTTTCCTTTCCATCACACCACTGTGCAGTCTTCGTTCTTCCTTAATATATGCAGCCATTGATAGTTCTGCCTGGTTAACTGTTGCTTTTACATTCGACCGATTTGTTGCCATTTGTTGTCAGAAGCTTAAAATCAAATATTGTACCCAGAATACAGCAGCTCTAGTTATAGCTGTTGTTTCCATTTTAAACTGTATAAAGAATATATTTAAATATTTTACTTATGAACCTACATACATAGTTAACAATGTTCCTTGGTATTGCAGCCTTAAATTAGAATTTTATACTTCACTTGCATGGGCTGCGTATGATTTGATTCGTACCATCTTAACACCTTGTCTCCCATTCATTCTGATTTTACTGCTCAATGCTCTCACCGTCAGACACATTCTAACTGCGAATAAAGCCAGGGAGAGACTTTGGACTCAGAGCAACAGAGAACATCAAAGTGACACAGAAATGGAGAAACGAAGAAAGTCCATGATTTTACTCTTTGCTGTCTCAGGAAGTTTTATTCTCTTGTATTCTGTATTTTTTGTCACAGTTCTCTATGTCCGAATATCTAATATCACATATTCCTCAGGTTCTGACTTCACAGAATCGAAATTTATACTAGAGGAAACTGGCTATATGCTTCAGCTTTTCAGTTCCTGCATCAACCCATTTATTTATGGTGGTACCCAACGAAAGTTCAGAGCAGAATTAATGAATGGGGTGAAGTATCTATTCATTCTAATTGCTAAATTACATCAATTCTCAAGATAAGGAAACCACAATCTATTGAAGTGCACCACATATTTTGGCCACAAGAGGAATTCAAAGGTTAAGAATCCTTCAATCAACAATTTACTTCCAGATCCCCAAAGCCTGCCCAAACTCGGAATAAGGCATGATTCGAACATTGGCAGAATCGTCTCCACTTGCCTCAATGAATGCAGTTTAAAGTACTTTGAATATCTTTGACAGCACCCGAGAGAATGTACCACAGTTGTTCTATGTGCGTATTCCCACATGTTCTTCCCTTCACTACAGTAGTTAGCACGGTTTAACATCTACAAAATTCAGTATGAAAATCATGAAAGCTCCATAGACAACGTTTCACATACTCATGAGCGCTATCATTGAGGCGCACTGAGGATTTAGATACTTGAGAACACCATCACTGCAATTTCGCCTTCTAACCGTTAAAAATCAACTCTTAGACATTCTTCGAACACTATTCCACCGCTGGGGTCAAAATCTTCCAGCTCTTGCCTGCATAGCATTTTTGATATAACTGCACCATATGGACTTCTGCTTTACAATAAAACAGTTCACCACCACTACTTTAAGAGCAACTGGAAAGCGCCATAAATGCATGCACAGCCAGCAAAGACCATATCCTATACATAAAATAAGTACTGTCGCATTATGTTCAGAAAATGTGAAATATTATGCCAAGCTGAACAAAAAAAAATTTTTTTGGTTTTGGAAGTTCTGAGATGCAAAGGACTCCCTGAGTTCACGTTCTGGGAATCCAAAACATATGTGCAACCAATGCAAGTAATTAGTAATGTGCCTATTAACTCCAAATGACAACTTTATATGTATTTATTCTCTAGCCTTACAAAATACTTCTGACTGCCGAAAGCGAAACAAATTATTTTGTCCTTTGATTCCTTGCTCAGGTAGACCAAATGTTCTTCTTGATACTTCGAGGCTCCTTCTTCCCCTGCTGAAAGTGGGGTGTCTTTAACCTTTCTCATGATAACCGGCATGGTCACCGAAAGTTTTTGCTTATCATTTTGTTCCAATCCATAACCACAAGATGATTAATTAAAATAAAGTGACTGGCCAAATATAAGTGCGACTTCAGAGTGATGAGTATTGAAAAAAGTCACCTCCCATTATGCCGTGACTTGTCTCATAAATTGGCAGATTTCTCTGGGTTTATTGTCTATCTTAAATTCATTATTGTTCATTTGTTAAGATTGTTATTTGTTTGTTTTCTTGTTAACCAGAAAGACCAGCCTATGTAATCTGATTTGATCATTGTTGTCTCGAACGCTCCCGATTCTGATTTAAATTGTGAAATTCCCAACAAACCAGACACGTCCTTCCCACTGGCACTTTGCTTGTCTCAGATTGATTCTTCTGTGAAGATCATGAGAAATATTTTATGTTCATTATATCTCTTAACACACAAGATCACGGAAGTATGCTAATTCCAACAAAATCTGACAAGGCTATCAGATTGTTTCTCATACTAAGGCTGCATTAAATCAGTTTTCATAACAACAATTCCTTGATAAGCCGAACACGGATGCGTGCACACAATTTCCCTTATTTGACGTGGGAATTGGCAATTTGAATTTGTGATATTCTTAAACTACTTCGATGAAAGTATAGATAGATGGCTTCGTAATTTGCAGACAATACAAATACTGGTGGAGTTGTGGATTTTTTAGAAGATTGTCAAAGGATACAGCTGAGTATGCAGCACTTGCAGATATGGGCAGAGAAAAGACAGATGGATTTTAATCCGTGTAAGTGCGAGTTGCTGCACTTTGGAAGACCAAGTGTCAAGGGAGGGTATAACATTAATGGCACGACATTGAACAGCATTGACTGACAGAGGAACCTCGGGATTCATGTCCATAGCTCCCTGGAAGCGACCACGAAAGTGGATAGAGTGCTTAAGCATGCTTGTCTTTATTGGTCAGGGAATTTAGTACAACAAGCCAGATGTAATGTTGAAGCTTTTTAAAACTTTGTTTAGGTCACACTTTGAATACAGCATTCAGTTCTGTTCGCCATTTTACAGGAAGGATACGGAGACTATGGAGAGGATAGAAAAGAAGTTTCCCAGTATGTTGGCTGGATTAGACTGCATGAACTATGAGGAGAAGATAGAAAAACTCGGATTGTTTACTGTTCAGCGGCAGAGGCTGAGGGGATACTTAATAGAAGCGAGTTAAGTTAGCATATGAATATACGGCATCTTAGTCCCAGAGTTGAAATGTCTAAAACAAGGGGGCACTCATTTTAAGTGAGAGGGTGAGCATTCAAAGAGTATTGCGGGGCAAGTTTTTCCCTCAGAGCGTGGTCGGAGAGTACAACGCGATGTCAATGGTGGTGAAAGCAAATTTATGATGCGTACTGAAACTTTTAGATAAATGTATGAATATTCAAGAAATGCAGGGATAAGGGCTGAGGGCAGGCAGAATGAATTAGTTTAATATGGCGCTATGTTCGGTACGACGTTGAGCTGAATGACCCATTACTATATTGTACTGGTCTATTTTTTGTTCTAAGCAGCGCCATTGCCATCCAACTGTATTTACAACTCTAAATTCCTGATTGTTAGCTTCTATTTGCATGCACTAAACACATTTAATAATAAAAAAAATCGGTTTCCTCTTGAAGTATCCATGCTACTATGTTTAAGTTTCTTGTTGTCACTCTTCAGACAAATAAAAGCTTCTTGACTGTATTGGTGTCACACTTTTTAGTATGCACATTGACATATCAGACGATAGACGGTGACGCCAGTTCAAAGGTATGTCACATGTTGTGGTCAAATATGAATGGAGAAGTTGATGAAAAATATGTTGTTATAGTTTAAGCTCCTTGCATCCTGTTTGTATTTGCTACGGAGCATAATCCATACTCTGTCAGTTCAAGGTGGCATTGTAATCATTTGATTGTAGTACAATCATTTTCTTAGTAACAAACAAGGAATGACACTAACTCATTCAAGAAAATGACCATAAAGTGTATTAGGCTGAGTTGAGAAAATGCTAACTTTATAAATAAACTTAATTTTAAATCCGTTTACCTGGATGACACAGACATTTCAAACAAGAATGCTATTTCACCATAATTCAACAAAACATTAGGACATGAAATCATACCCAAGTGGGATTCCGTCCATATGGCTTCAAGTCAAGTGAACTTTGCACGTATAAGTTTATGTAACAGACATGATAGTTAATAAGAATTAAACAAACACACAGAAAAAATCCATATGCTAGCATCCACGGATTGTTGCATGATTATAAACATGAAACAAATAACAAAAGACAGAAATGTGGAGCCTGTTGAGGAAGCACTTGCTGATAATGCTAAACAGGTTTGTGTGAGGAAGGGAAGGAAGGATTGGTCGGCTGAAACAACATTAGCTAACAATGGATGTGGGACATCTTGTCAAGAGGAAGAAGGAAACTTACCCAATGTTGAGGAGGCAAGAGACAAAAATGGCTTTAGAGAGTTGCAAGGCAGACAGAACGGACTGAAGAATGGACTTAGCGAGCTGGAAAGGGGTTTGTAAAAGCTTTCGCAGGTAGGATTAATGGATAATCCTAAGGCGTTCTAAACTTATGTAAGGAGCAAGAGCGGGATGGTCTGAGTGAGGGCAAGGCCAATCAGGGATCGTGGAGGGAACGTGTGCTTGGAGTCGAAGAAAGTAGGGGTGGTCCTTAATGAATACTTTTCTTCAGTATTCACGATGGGAAGGGACCTTGACGTTTCTGAGACAGCGTGAAACTGACTGACATGCCAGAACAATTTGATGTGAAGAAGGAGGATGTGCTGAAAAGTTTGGAATATTTAAGTGTTGATAAGTTCCCTGAGTCAGATGGGATACAAGAAAAGTGAGGACTGGAAAAGCTGGAGATGAGAGTCAAAGAACGTGGTGCTGAAAATGCAGAACCGGTCAGGCAGCATCTGAAAAGCAGAAGATTCGAAGTTTCTACCTAAAGCTCTTCATACCGAAGAGATTGCTGCAGTTTGGTGATATTCGTTTCCTTCTCACTCTCCACCGGAGTATTCCCAGATGATTGGAGGGTCGAAATGTTATTCCCGTGTTCAAAAAAAGGAGTTGGGATAACTCCAGGAATTACAGACCGGTCAGTCTTACGTTCGTGATCGCAAAGTATTCGACAAGATTCTGTGAGGCAGGATTTTTGATTACTTGGAAAACAATAGCTTGATTAGAGATAGTCAGCTTGGCTTTGTGAGGAGCAGGTCATGCCTCGGAAGTCTTATGCAATACTAGGTTTTTGCTGTCGAGTCAGATACGTCAGGGACAATTAAGCAACTTTTGGAGAGACACACATGGAAGATAGTGCAACGAAGAGTATGTCGATTAGTCTGATTTTAAAGTAGGATAAAAGGTCGAATGGGATGTACTGTGTTGCACTGTTCCATGCTGTAAAAAATATAGCAATGACAATTCACGCAGACATGGGAAAGCGTGGTGACATTTCTGCAAGGTATCTTGATGTTTCATCAGCCAGCCCAAACAAGAACTCATGATTCACACTCTTTGAAACAATGGTCAGATTGAACTAAGAAATGGCTGGAAAGAATAAATAGCAATGGGAGGGATATAGGACCACTTAATAGTAACATCCAAAAATACGCCAGGAATTTGAATAAAAAATATACATGAATTGGAATGAAGTCAAGTGTAGGAACCAGTTAAAAGACATTCGAAGAGATCAGCAGTTTACAAAGTAGCAAGTACCAGGAGTGGAAGATTGGGTAGGGATAAAGATAAGGCCAGAATATGGCCAAA